>NC_045427.1:451050979-451250979 GCF_902635505.1 Sarcophilus harrisii
AATTCTGTGGCTAGATGTCCCCACGGCTGCCTTGGGCAAATTTGTTGTTGGCAAGACATGGCAGACTGAGGGAAGAGCTTTCTGGGCAATACTATAGTGTAAAAAAAGTAAGAAACATACAATGTAGTAGAAAAAAACAAGGAGAAAAGTCAGGAGAGACCTGGACTTTAAATCATGATCCTGAAGCTGAGAAGCTTTATGATAGTAGGCAAGTCATTTTACTTCTCCAAGACTCAGTTTACCTATCTGTAAAATGGAGATAGTAATAACTTTCATTATCTGCTCCACAGAGTTGTTTAATGAAAGTGCTTTGTGGACCTGGATGTACTAACTAATACTTTCCTGTTAGTAATGTTAGGACTGTTTTGCATTTATAGATACTCATCTTTCTATAATTTTATCTGCCCACAAGGGAAACTCAACTATAGTGGCCATAGTGTTGACCACTATACTCAGTAGGCTTTTCACAAGAGTTTTCATGGTGAGTAAGATATGCTATAAGCAGGCTGAGCACAAGAAGCCCTTTGGTAATAAAACTAGGGGCAGAGGATTCTGGGTAACATCATAGTGTAAAAAAAAAAAAAGTGTATAGTAAATAGAAAGAAAATCTCTGCTGCCAGACAATGTAGGGTCATATAAATAACACCACTTTGGGGCCTGGGTTCAAGTCCCAATTCTACTGGCTGCTGTGTGACATTGAGGAAGAGATGCTTCTTCTCCTCAGATTCCTCATCTATAAAATGGGAATCTGGGAAAAGGAGGAGTTTGAGGAATTGTGTTATTATGGAGAGAATAGATTTGACAGCAGAGGCCCTGGGCTAGAATTTACTATCCCTATAAGCTAGGATGAAGCACTTCTCTCTGAGCCTTACTTTGTGATTCTGGGAAATGGGAAAGTAGATCATCTCTGAGATCCTTTGATTCCAATGTTTTATTTCAGAAATGATGGTCACTGAAGTCCCCAAACTCGGGAAACAGATTTCTCCCGAGTTCTTCCAATAGCCTTGGGTCAAACAGGCCCTAGATTCAGAACCAGGCCATATAGAGCTTAAATTCTGGCTGTGGTAACTTTCTACCAGCGAGATGATGGACAGATCATGTAATGTCTCTGGTCTAGAGGATCTTCATCTCTGAAGTCAGGGGGCGGAACCTGATGACTTCTAGACTTCCTTCTGGCTCCAGTGTCCTGTGTTCTAAGGGCCTGCCAGCTCCAAATCCTGTCATCTTCACGGGTTTCTCGAGGCAGGGTCTGCTTCTAGCTCACATCAAAATGTGTGTTTGCTGTCAAGGAGCCAGCATTTCACAAGAAGGGCCTCCATCTTCATGAAATTACAGAAACGCCCATTAAAATGTGATGTTATCATTTTTCACCACCATTGATTTCTGAAAATGATAATTTATGTGCAGTTATTTTATTCACCGTGCATTTTCAAAGAGCTGGAATTCCCTCAGCTCCCGCATGAATACCAACAAGGCCCTGGCCTCCCTGCCCAGAATTCCTTAGGCACCAGTGCCACCAGCTGGCCAGAGTGCTCAGGGCACATCTACCCCCATGGCAGCTGAAAGGAAGGGGAAGCCTTACCAGCTTCCCAGTCTGTGCACTGCTTTGCAGGGAAAAAATAAAAAACCAAGGCAGGTCTTGGCAACATCATGCTTTTTCATAGGAGTTGCTAGACCTTCCTCGGGTGAGAAAGAGACAAAGAAAGGGAGAAAGGGCCAAAGAGCACTGCCCTGGCGTGGTGTGGATCCCATTTCTCTGCCATATTCTCAGGAAGCTGCTTTCTTTATTTTTGCTACTTTTATCACCTTTCTAATGAATGGATGGGCGCATTCCCTCCTTGCTAGGATACTTCTACCAATATGCAGTGCTGTGGTAAAGACAAAGCAATGCCGCTGCTTTTCTTAGATAATTGTCCCATGTTTGAAATGCAAAGCCAGATGTTAAAGTGGCATTTCCCAGCTGTTTAAGAAAGTAAATTGTCTTTTGTGTTTCAGATGCAGCCCATTGATCTCTTGGGGATCACCATCAAATCTCTGGCAGAAATAGAGAAAGAGGTGAGTAGCCCACCCCACCCAGCCGTGGCTCGGGGCTTTCTCTAGGACCCTCAGTTCTCCGAGAGGTCCCGGGCATGGGGTGCTGCGGCCGCCCCCAGCAGGTAGATCTGCCAGGAGGGTGCGCCACGGGGGGGGGGGGCGCAGGTCCCCACGAGAGGAGCAGTGTGGAGGAGGAAGGAGCTTCATGGAGGAGGGAGGGCTGTGCTCCTTGGTTCTCAGGGTGCCTTTAGAGAAAAGCACTTCCAGGATTGAGGCGCTCCAGGGGGCTTGCTGTGCCAGTGACGAGGGTAAGGGGGTCTCGCATGTCTGTGGTGGTTTGTGGTTTTAAAGTGCTTGCACACATCACAGAGGGTCCCAGAAATCTGGGTGCAGTTTTAGGCTTTGGGAGCTTTTGTGAATTAAATTAAAAATACATAAACACACACACATATGCACACATACATGTATTTGGGATACATGTACATGTGTGTGTGTGTACATACATGTGTGTGTGCCCCCTCAAAAAGGTACCTGCTGGTTTAAGCTCCAGAAGCTTGGAACTGCACTGAGTGCCGGGATATCGAACCAAGCTTTGGGCTCCAAAAGGGCCAAGTGCTCTTCCAGGTCTGCACTTTGGTCACTTAGAGTTAATTCAGAGGCAGCCACTCAGGTCTCCCTGTCCCTCTGAGGTTCACAAGCTGGAAGCCCCACATGATCAAACCCAGTGCACCTTCGTGGCCGGTTGTGGCATTAGTTGGGCCAGGCAGGCCACGAGAACACCCTTCTCCTTTGCTTGGCTGAGTGTTGTGTTTGAGAAAGAAAAGAAATGGGACCCGGTAGCCAAATCCCGTGGCCACTCCCCGGGCTCAGCCTCAGTTTTCTCAGCCAAAGGAATAATAACATGTCCTTTTTGCATTACAACCCACAGGGCATCATCTGAGAACGGTGTTTTTGTTTAAAACGCCAGATAAACTCATGCCATTTCTTTAAGGCCTGGTATGGTACAGCAACACAATAGACTTAGAATCACAAGATCTGTGTTAAATCCTACCTTTTATGTTTTCTAGCTGTCTAGCTATGATCAAATTTCTTCACCTCCATTTTCTTCCCTCTAGAAAGGGAATAATAATATTTCCACTACCCACCCAGTAAGGTAGTTGTAAGGAACTCTTTGTTAAGCCTTAAAGCTTTGTAGATGGTGGTATTGTAGTTGTTCTTTAGCAGAAACGGGGATTTTCTGAAATGATCATATCTCTTAATGATTTAGTATAAGAAATGGAGCCCATTCAATTAATTAACAAAATTATGTCACATTTGACAGCCTGGTTTGTGATATGTTGGAATTTTTTTTCTGAAGATGGAAAAATGACCAGCATTTCAGTATACATGATGACTCTGAAAATAGAGTTGGAGCAACTGAATGAAATAGACCTAAGATTAGATGTTTTCACTGCTTCTATAAGATAACATTAGATTCTATGCTGTCTTCTCTTTTTTCCCTTTTTTTTTATGTATAGAAGGTTGTTAAGCAGTCACGTGCACAGAAGCAGCTTCTCCTCTGAAAGGAATATTTGTCTCAAAGATGGAAATGGTGGAACCATTTCAATATTCTCTGTTCCCTTTGGGTTTTCTTCTTGTATTCTCAGCTAGCAGAATCAGGTTTTTTATTGAAAAATGGCTGAAATCAAGGAAAATTGAATCAATGTAGTACAACAAATTTCTAAACCTGTCATAACAAAAACAAAAAAAGTCCCATTTTGTCTTTGATTTTCAGTAAATCATAAAAAAAAATCTGATTGTCATATATAGATTTTAGGTCACTTTGGCAGGGAAGGGAGAAATGCATAATGCTAACCCAGAAATGAAGAAAATTCCCTCGTGACTTTCCCCCCAATAAAGGACTGCTTATAGTATTTCTCTGGGGTCTCCTGCTTTGTACAGGAGTTAGCAGCTGAGACAACAACTAGCTGCATATTCCTTTTCTTTGCATTGTCTTTGACAGTATTGTGAAAGGCTGCACCTTCATTCAGCAACACAGGAACACAGTTTTGTTACATACATGATGGCACAAATCAATCTGCAAGCATTTATCCAGCTTTTCCCGTATACTACGTACAAAAGGAACAGATACAAATTAAATAGCCCCTATTCTTAAGAAGCTTATGTTTTATTTGGGGAGATAACAAACATTTTTAGTAATATACAGAATAAATGTAAAAAGAATAAATATAAATAAAAACAAACTAGTTAAATATTCACAGCAGTCTGGGAGGAAGGGCACTAACAGTTACATAAGCAAATGTCCCATCACCACTTCTAGTGTCTTAGGTCTTAGATACCACACTTGAGGGATAACACTGGGGAGTTGTGGCACATCCCCCAAAGAGAGCTCCCATTATCATGTGAGGATCATGAGGAGGAGGATTTAACTTGCAGAGGAAAAGTCTTAAAGGCAGGGTGATGTTTCTCTTCAGAGAAAAGAAAGAGGGATCCTGTTTCTCTCTTTGGCCCCAGAGGGCAAAGCCAGGAGTGAAGGGTGAATGGAGGTTAAGTTAGAGGGAAGCATTTTTCAGCCCAGGGCTGCATCCTTCAGGAGTTTGATTTCAGGGGAGGGGAAAAAAACAGCCTCCCTAATAATAGAATTCATTGCCCCAGGAGGTAATGAGTTCCCCCTAACTGGAGGGAACTGGAGCAGAAGCAGAGAACTGCCTGTCAAGAGGATTAACAAGAGCTCACATTTATACAGTGCTGCACACACATGGATGTAAAGCGCTTGACATACATCATCACCTTTGATCCCCACAACAAACCTAGGAAATCAGCCCTGTTGTTGAGCCCTTCTTCAGGTGAGGAAACAGGTGGCCCCAGTAAGGTTCAGCAAGAAGAGTGGAGACTCAGAGCTGAAAGGGCCATCAGGGCCCATTGAGCCTTACTCCGTTGTTTCAGAGGCAAGCGAAGTCACTGACTCAGGGTCATAAAACTGGAGGTGTCTGAAGCGGGTTGAAGCCAGATGTTCTGAGCTCATGGTGGGCTCCATGCTGTGAGTGAATAAGGCAGGATTCAGACCCTGATCTGTTTGAACTCCAGATCCAGGGCTCTATTAACTAGGTGACCCCAGATCTAAGTATGGATTAGGTTCTGTAACCCAAGTCCCATCTTTTTGTGAGATTCTAGGATCTATTGAGAAGTTTGGGCCTTTGATTTCATTAAGCCCTCAATGGACCTTTATTAAGTGTTTGCTGTGTGCAGTACAGCCTAGTGATGAGACAGCTGGTTTTAAAACTAAAGACTTGTCTTTAGGCATTGCCTCTGTCACAAATGGGCTGTGCAACCCTGGCCAAGCCCCTAAAATTATCGGTGCTCTAGGTTAGGTGTTAGTCCATGTACCACATCCACCATCTTATGAGCTCAGAAGGCAAAAACTATTCTTACCTCACAGGCCATACAGGGGTAGCCTGAGGGCAGTTGGCCCTTGGGTCATGATTTGCTGACACCCACCACAGGCAGCTCTCTGAGCCTGGAAGTTGGAACCAGGGTGTTAGCTTGCATTAGGAGAAGTCATTTTCTCACTTAGGACTGTGACATACCAAGGAATCACAGGTCTGGGGCCCAACTCTGCCATGTGCTAAGGGGGATTTAAAGATAAAAAAAGATGGAGTCCTCCTTCTCCTATGCAAATAGCTAACCCTTAATCCCTCTCTGGCATTCTATTTCCACATCCCCAGTTACCTTTAGACATCAACATTCAGTGTGCTGGGAGCATTTCAGACTCAACTTGTCCGTAAGTCACTCTCTTCCCCCCACAAAACTGACCTCTTCTTCAAACTTCTCTCAGCTTTCAAGTCCAGAATCTCAGAGTCACTGTCACTTTCCCTGCACCTGCCCCTTCCACTCCCCCACCATACACAGTCAGTTGTCAAGTGTTGTCCATTCTTCCTCCATGACATCTTTCTCTTGCATCTGTCTCCTCACCATCAGCATTCTAGTTCAGGCCTTCCACCTCTCACCTAGACTACCATAATAGCTTCTTTAAAATTATGTTTACTTATTGTATGCCTTAGTAGGATGTAAGCTCCTTGAGGAGATAGACTTTTTAATTTTTGTTTTTGTTTTCCTAGCACAGTGCTTAAATGTAGTAAATGCTTAATAATGCTTATTGAATTGAATTAAGAAACTATGATACTTTGCTGGATCTATCATTCAGTGGATTTGAGCACTTCTTGCATTGGTGTGGACCACAGGCCATTTATGCCTTTAACTTGTCTTCCCTTCATCCAGTATCTGTTTGGGGGGCTTTCCTTATAGACTTCCTGACTTTACTCTCTGCCCAGAATTCTTTCGCTATACTATGCTGGCTCCTACAAGGATAAGTCATCTAAAGGAGACCCTAGACTCCTTTTGGGGCAGTCTTGAACAAGTTATATCTGTGCAAAGTCCAACTCAGCTCTCACCTCCTCCTTGAAGATTTCCCTGATCCTTTAAGTGCTATAAAAAGACACCAAATTGTAAACAAATTGAACCAAAAAGGGAGGTGGGCTGGTTATATAGCGATAACAAAGGATCATAATAACAAGTGCTAACATTTGATAGCACCTCCCCTCTGGACATAGAGTGAGAAGGCCCACATACCAATCTGACTCCATTTCATAATCTTGGACAGCTCATTTAAAACCTTTTGGAGCATCTGTTTCCTCCTCTGTGAAATGGACATAATAATCTTTGCCCTGTTTACCTTCTAGGGTTGTTTCAGAGTAAGAGTTTTATAAACCTTCAAGTATTATAAAAATATGATTTTTATTATTTGCTTCATTATAAACATCCTATTTCTTAATAAGAGAATAAAACCTCATGTGAATATTTTAGTGTCACTGAATTTTGTTTTCTGAATGTTCTATGTGCCAAGTGTAATGATTAGTTAGTAGACTTGATTAGAGCACAGTGCAAACTAAGGTCATAGGTTTGGCTCCCATCTGGGCAAGTTAATGGTGCCCTATTCCATGCCCTCGAAAATTTAATACCTTTGGCTAGACATAGCTGGATGGGGGCTGGATGGAGGACAAGATAGTGGAACAGATCTATGCAAACATAACACCGTTACTGAAAAAAAACGTACAAAAGTATGCCCTGGTGATGGTGGGTCAGCAACATCATCTTTGTATGCAGAAGACAGCATTATTATTATTATATGTTATGAGTGATGAAATGGAGCAGATCCAAATTCTGTGCTTAAAGAAATTAACAAGATGACCAAGTACTAAATAGAGCTTATAACTACTGGCTTGGTGAAAATTAGCAAGGGTGGGGGAAGGAACAGGTTATTAAAATCAAATAGGGTATGAAACCATGACAGATGTCTTCTTGCCTTCTATAATATCTATTTCTGGACTCTTAAATTTGACTTCTATAGGTAATATTCTGTCATTGAAGTAGGGGTGAATGAGCAGGTTGGACTGGAAGTGCAGAAAGAATAGCACAGAATTTGGAGTCTGGAGAGAAGATTCAAATCCCAGTTCTGCCACTTTTACCATCACTGTCACCCCTAAAATGAGGGAGCTTGATGAGATGATTGCTTATCTCCTTCCTGATTTTAATACTTGGTGTTCTAAGGCTCCCTCTAGCTCCCTAACATGCTGCGTTCTGAGGTTCCTTCCAGCCCCAAATCTCATGACTCATGACATCTCAATGAGCTTTGTCTACATGATGTTTCTCTGCAAGACTGTCCTCTTGAATTCCTTGGTAAAGAAGCCTAGAGTCCATTCCAGGTATGAGCACTTAAGTCCAAAATGCAAACCTGGTTTAAAAAAAATAAGTGTTGTAACAGGATTATTATCTGTTTGCTAAAAGCTTACCTTTAATTTCCTTCTTTTTCCCCATTCTAATGGAAGCTTTTGGAGGACAAGCTCCTTTTCTACAAATGTGGATAATGCATGTTTGGGAAAGTACTCTAAAGACAGGAGAGGTAGTTTCTCTTCTGCTTTGGCTTTTCCTCAGCTCACTGCAGATCTTTTACTTTGGATCATGCTATCTTAGGATGAAATGAGAACTTAAAGATCATCAGGCCCAGTCCCTACTATAATAGACTCCCCAGCCACTACTTAAAAGATGTCTGCTGAGAGGATATTCACTATCTTCTTCTCAAACTGACTGCTCCATTGTTGTAGCCACCATTTTCCTATGTTGTCCTGAAACCTGCCTTGCTGTGACTTCCCACACTGCTTCAGATCCTGCCGTTTCAGACCAAGCAGAACAGGGGGCTCTTCATATACTTGAAAGAGGTTCTCAGGCTCTGCCTCCTGATCACGCATGGTCTCGTAGAACACACATTCTTAGATCTTCACGTGGCCTGCTCTTGAATCTTTGCATCGTTTTTGGTTTTGGTTTTGCCTTTCTCTGTACACGCTGAATTTTAAATGTTTTGCTCTAAGGAACATTTCTTGGAATCTAGAACAATAGAATTGCAAGAGCCCTAAACTGAAAGTTAGGAGGATCTGAGTTTAAATCTCATCTCAGATCCTTTCTACCTTTGTGAACCTACACAAGTCTGTGAAGTCCTCTCAGCCTTGTTTTCCTCATCTGTGAAATAGGAATAATATTATAGCACTTGCCTAGATCACCCAAGTTAGTGCCAGAGCCAGTGAATTGTCCACTGTACTTCAGGCTTCACTGGTAGCATGCAGCTACCAGGTATTGGAATTCGCTGCTCCCTGGAGCAGGTATAGAAGAGGCAAAAGGGCATTTACATTTTTTATTCAATAACACAAAGAATATCTGGTACAGGTGTAGACGAGACTTAGAGAAAATGGAGATGGTGCCTCAGACATTCTTAGAGAGGGCAGTTAGTATTGTGATAGGAGTCTTCCTTATTGCTGCTGCTCAGGCAGAGGCCAAATTCACTCATTTATTCATTTAAAAAGCATTTATTAATCACTTCATGAACTGCACTATGATGACCGTGTGCCAGAAGTGCTGTAGCAGCAAAGTGGATCTCAAATGACTTCTAAGATCCTTCTAGCACTTAGAATTCCATCATTCAGTGATGGATTGGAGGCCACAGTGTCAGATCACAGCAGTAGAATTCATCCTTCTTGGTACTTGATTGGTAACTTTATAAAGGAGGTATCTTAAGAACAAGAAAAAAACTGATTTATTCATTCAACATATTGCAAAAGGTAGAAGGAAGAAAGGAAAAGGAAACAATGAAAGAAGAAAAGAGGGAAGAGGAAGGAAAGTGAAAGATAAAGAAGGAAATAAAGAGGAGAGAGAAAGGGAAGGAAATAAACATTTAAGCAACTGCTATGTGCTAGGTACAGTGTTAAGCACTTTGCAGATATTTAATTCTCCCTTTGCCTTGTCCCCTAACCATCTCAGTAGGTTTATCATAGTGCATAGTCTGTTGAAGGGATCTCCAGCCTGTTAGTAATGGAGGTGCCAGTCCTTATTACCTAAGTTTTGAAGTAGCATGATTTAGGAGAAAGAGCACTAAAATTTCAATCTGTAGGTCCAGATTTAAGACTCAACTCTACTATTTGCCCATTCTGTCACTTTGAGCAAATCATTGTCTTTCTGTAGGCTTCATTTTCCTTGTCTTTAAAATAAAAAGGTCAAACCACATGATCTCTAATATCCCTGTCAGCTTTGACATTTTGCGTTCTAAGAACCTTTCAAACTTTGAAATTTTTAAGGTTTCCCATGAACCTGTAGGATACTGATTGTAAAGTCCATGACCACTAGAAGGAAGGACAGAAATGAAGGCAAGACTTGAAGTCAGAAGAGGATACTCAATAGTCTCAGATCATATTCCTTTCCCTACTTTAAACAACAGCGAATTGGAAGGAATGAATAGCATTACTCTATCATCAGTGACTAGGTAGACCTTGTGATCCACCAGGTATTTCTGGATCAACAGAGTAGAATAGGTGAAACTTGGACAAGTCTAAAATAATGATATGAGGAAAGGAATGAGAGGGATGGAATTGGAGAAGAGATATGATTCAAATCCCAGCTCTGATACTTCCTGGCTGTGTGACTTTGGATAAACTACTCTTCCCCTTGATTTTGGATTAATTTGTTTCAGCTTAAGAGTATATAGCAAAAAGTGAAATGAGCAGAACCAGGAAATCATTATATATTTCAACAATGATACTGTATGAGGATGTCTATTGATGGAAGGGGATTTCTTTGACAAAGAGAAGATCTAATTTCAGTTGATCAGTGATAGACAGAAGCAGCTATACCCAAAGAAAGAACACTAGGAAATGAATGTAAACTGTTTGCATTTTGGTTTTTCTTCCCGGGCTATTTTTACCTCCTGAATCCAACTCTTCCTGTGCAACAAGAGAACTGTTCGGTTCTGCACACATATATTGTATCTAGGATATACTGTGACATATTTAACATGTATAGGACTGCTTGCCATCTGGGGGAGGGGGTGGAGGGAGGAAGGGGAAAAGTTGGAACAGAAGTGAGTGCAAGGGATAATGTTGTAAAAAAAAATTACCCAGGCATGGGTTCTGTCAATAAAAAGTTATAATTATGAGGGGAAAAAGAGTATATATCAAAGAACATCTTTGAAAAATGATCCAACAATTGTTTCTTAAAGTTTATAGAAACATCATTGACATTACTGGTTTGTATGAAATGAACAAAGATGTGATTAAGAATTGGAGACTTTAAAAGTTGTCACTCTGATGTCTTCCAACTCCCCTGATTTGCTCCTATGCTATGCTTGATCCCCATAAGAACTATACACTGACATTTGCATCCATGATGGGGGTGTGTGTGTGTGTGTGTGTGTGTGTATGTGAGAGAGAGAGAGGGGAGGGGAAGGGAGGGAGAGAGAGAGAGAATAAATGAGAATAGAGGCTCAAATATTACTCAACAAATGCCGACTACAAAATATGGAGTAAAAATCCACATAAATCTTAAAATTAAAATTATTTACATTTTTCTTAGAAAAATAAAAGCAACACGAATATAAAGTTTAGCAAAATCAGAACAATGACCATCTATTTATTTCCTTTCTTATTTTGAATCCTGATCTCTGTGTGTCTAGAAAGTTTCATTGCCTTCATTTTTAAAATGTGGTTATAGTCTGTGTGTGTTTTTATTTTGCTGACCTCGCTTTGGATCACTTCATATAAGTCTTTCCATCTCTCTTTATATTCTTCATAGTCTTCATTTTTATGGCTTTCTATAGTGTTCTATTACATTAATATACCATAATTTATTCTTTTGATGAAGCATCTTTTCTGAAGATAGATAAATGTGCATATAAATATTCTGAATTTCTGTGTCTCTTTATTTCCCTTGCAAGCAATAGCTCCATTACTCTGGATCTGATGGCTTCCATATCACAGGCAGCATGGGATTTTCCCTGGCACTGCTTTCCAGGCAGAAATGTTCTTAGATAATCTAGGGCTTCTCTCCTACCTTTGTTCACTGCCTGCTTTTCATTTCCCTTTCAGCAGCCTCTGCCACTGCCTCTGCTGAAAGTCATGGTCCCATTTAGTTAATTAACTACTTGCTCCATTCCATAAAAGAGGATGATCCTGACCACGTACGGTCTCCTGCATTAAGCTTCCACAGTGGTTGGTCCATTTTTCTCCCTTCATTTCCATTCCACGTTGTCAGTTTCCAGGAAAGTGCATGCAACACACAGAATAGATAGATTACTGCTTCCATACTACAAACTAATGGCCCAAGTCCATTTTTAAGCATGATTTTATTTGTGGATCTAACGAAAGAACTGTGTTATGACAGCGGCACTATTTTTCTAGAGTATTTAAGGTTTAAAAAGTTATTTCCTTACCATACCTCTGTGATGGAAGTTATGCAGAGATGATTAGACCTCATTTTACAGATGAAGTAATTGAGGCACAAAGAAGTAAAGTGAATTGGTACCACAGCTAGTAAGTGCTGGAGCTAGGACTGAACCCACTCCTCCTGCCTCATGGTAACACACCCCATTCAACTGGATCCCCTCTTTTCACAATTTTATTTCACCACAAGGAATTCACCAAACATGCTGCAGCACTCTACATAGAAAATTATTGTTCTCAAACTTCTCCCAGTACATAAAAGCCAGTTAGAATACCAGAGAAGGGAGACTATGCACAGAAGGACGAGCTGGAGGGGAGGAAGAAGCAAGGTGAGAGTATGTCAAGAAAATACAAAGAGGATTCTTTCACAAAGAGAGGGTGTTCGATAGCATCATGTGACATAACTGGGTCGTGCAGCAGCTGCCCAAAAGCCAATTGTTACATTTTCAGAGTGAGCATTCACATCTTAGAAATGGTCTTAATTTTTGTTTTGTTGAGTTCTAGACTTCAAAAAGCAATACTGACAGTGTTAATGACGCAGATTAAACTTAAAAGTCATGTATTTGTGGTTTGTTTTTTTGTTTTTGTTTTAGGTTTTTTTGGTGAGCCAGTTTTTAGGCATTTATCAGCATACCCCTGGATAGAAGCCATCCTAAACATATATAAAGGTAGCTTTAAATTCATAAAGTTAGAGCTAGAAGAGACTTTGTTCAGTGACTGGTCTAAGGCACTCAATTTCACAGATATGGAAACTGAGGTCCAGAGAGGTCGGAATATTTTATTCAGGGCCAAATAATAAATAGGGTCAAGATTCAAATCCAAGTCTTGGGTTTATTGATTTAGCATTCTTCCAAATGCTTCAGCGCTGCCTACTAAATATGGGTCATTTGCCAACCATTTGCCAACTACTATCTACTAAACTGTAAATTACTTTATGGGGCAGGGACTGTTTGACATAATTTTTGTACCTTCCCCAACACTTAGTACATTGCTCTGCACATAGTAGGAACTTCATAAATGTTTGTTGAATGAATGAACATCATTAAATCCTCATTAGCCTACTACCCTTCCCAAGGAGAACCTTCTGTGGAACAAGCCAACTTCCATTTTAACTTGACTTTAAACTGAAAGACTAGGGAGAATCTAATTAGTAAAGTGAACATCTAATATTAATCACTCCCTTAAAATTGACAAGGGAGGCAGTTCATTTAACCACTTAATTGCTACAGGTTTTTATGGGCTGCTGTTTGCCGACATCTTTAATGAAGAAGTTGTAAATCTAAGGGAGCTTAAAATTTTAATTTTATACCGAAATATTTTTCCTTGTTCTCATGTTTGTAGTCAATTCTCAAGGGTGTAGTCACATGAAATGTTCTTTAAATGAACATATTTGCTAACTGGCATGATTTCAGTTTTTAAAACATTGGTTCCAGCAATTAGGCATTTTTTTCAGTTCCCAGATGACTAGAGAAATTCGTCTTGATTATAATTGCTCTTAGCCACGCATATCTAATTTGTGTCTTTTTAAGTGTTAATTAGTAAACAGTTTGAGCTGACATCTTTATGTGTTTGTGTGTTGAAAAATGGGGCTTACTGTTTATTTAGCCTGGGGCTGCTCCTGCTGGCTGTGACATCAGGACGTGGAGGTGAAGTGCACAAAAGCCCTGTTTGGCAGCCAGAGATTCTGAGAAGCAACTTTGAAAGTTCTGCTTTGGCTTGGGTTGCTGTTGGAGCTTTCTAGTGGGGACTTTTTGGAGACTTTTATGGGATGTGAAGGCATATTTTTTATGGTCCCATTGAAAGGACAGATTTCCCATTATATAAAAAGTACATTTTCATATCCCCTGCATAATTGTTTCTTTCAGAAAGGTTCTTTGCTTAGGAATTTGGAATTTTATAAAGCAAAATTTGTGGTTACACAGCACCATCTAATGCCTTCTTTCTGAATTGCACTTAAAAACTCTTAAATGCTAGTCTATATTATATATGTATATATATGTATATTTATATCAAATATATATGTAAATGTATCTCAAATAGATATAGTTATGAACTGGATCTGTGATTTCACTTGTAATAGGGGATTCCCAGAAGAAGAAACTCTTACCAATGTAATTTATCATCATACAGATGTCTATAACACCTAAGATGTTAAATGACTTTTATAGAATCACCCTTAAATACACATATATGTATTTGTAAAATATATTTAGATATCATGTACATGTATTATGTACATGTATACATGCACATAGATATGTCTGTGTATACAGGTATAAGAGTGTATGTGTGCATCATTCAGTGTAATGGGCTGAGGTTTGAATTGATGCACTGAGGTCCCAAGTACATGAGGCTAAATAGTAATTGGGCTATACTCTCTTAATATACATGATTGGATAAAGAATGGTCCCTGCCCACTCTCCGTGCAAGTCCTGATGTATTGTATAGGAAATGACGATTTTGGTGGGTGGAGGCAGAGGGAGACAGGAAGAAAAGCTGGGAGAGATTGGGCCTGGGTTCGATTCTCCTAGCTGCTGGTCGTGTGGCTGCTGGTCTAGCTAGCTTCTTGACTCAGCTGCACACATTGCTATCGCCCATTCTCTTCCACCTTTGATCTTTCTTCACTGAGAATAAAGACTGACAATTTTCCCCTAACCTGAATTCCTGACTCCCGCTGATTTTAAAATATGCGGTCTTCACAATTCAGTTCATGTGGAAAAGGTTTAGCCTTGTCTTCTTGGTCCCAAAGCAGACTAGGCACAATGAATAAAAGTTCTAGTAAAACAGCATCCTTAGGCTCACAGGATGTACAGGGGAAAGGGACCTTACATAAAGTCTCATCCCTTTCCTTGAAAGAGCTCTGACTCACATGTGTAACAAATGGTAGAGTCTGAATCCAAACCACAGTTCTCTAGACTCCCAACTTCAGTGCCCCTTAAGCTGTCTGACCACTTAGGTACAGTTCTGAGATTCTAATTTTTACTAATTGAGAGTTACCTTACCTAGTTATAATCCATACTGAATCCTTTCTTTAGAAGCATGAACTGTTTTGGCTTCTTAGGGCATAATTTCAGACTCTCTGATTTGGCTTGGATTTAAAAAAAAAACTATAACAGTACAGTTTACTAGGTCAGTATTTCAGATAAATGAAAGGATCAGAACCCAGTTGTCTACTCTGGTCACAGTCGTGAATTTTTCACTGTCATGAACTTAGACTGTTCATGAAAAATTAAATTCCTGATGGATAGTTGTTCTTATTGTTTTTGTAAGTTAATTTTAAATGTGATTTTTCTCTCATCTTTTTATTGGCATTGAGAATTTTTCCCTCATGATTTAAATATAATAATTTTTAAATGACATATTAGATGATGACTAAAGATTCTTTTCAAAACAAAACAAAAAATAAGTTAGCCTGGGATTTGGACAAGGACTACTTCACCTTGAAAGAAGGAATTTAACAAAAATCAGGAAACAAAATGTAGATATAAATGGCCTCTTATCTAAGGAGTTAGGTACTAGAAGCTCCAAATAAGAATATGGGCTCTTTTTGAGAAGAAAAAAAGGTTTTTTGGTTTGCCGTTGGATCTTTAGTCCTTCACACAGCGCTGTACATATAGTAGCCACTTAATAAATGCAGTGCAGCCTCAGACACTTACTACTTGTGTGAACCTCGGCAAATCACTTAATTATGTTTGTCTCAGGTTTATCATCTATAAAATGAGCTGGAGAAGGAAATGACAAAAGACTCCATTGTCTTTGCTGAGAAAACTTGATGGGTCACAAACAACTGATTGAAACTATTCAACAATAATTCATGTCACATGTTTCTAGTTCCCAATATCCTTAACACAATTATACATAACCTATACAGTTATTCAAAAGATTTTACAGTACATTTTTTGTAGTAATCTCTCCTCTGAAGCAGTTCTTTACTCCCTCCCTCCATAGTAGACAGGTTCATGATTCATTGCTCCTTTCCCCCAAAAAAGGTCCTGGGATCATAGATGCAGAGCTGAGAGAGACCTTAAAGGCCATCTACTCCAGTCCCTTCACTTTACAGATGAGGAAACTGTGGTCTAGAATGGCTGAGTAGTTTATCAAACTTAGTTACTTAGTTTATGTGGCCATGTAGAGAGAGGGCAGGTATCCCCGGAAGATCTGAGCTCAGACTGCTGGCTTCAAATCCATCTCACCAAGGATTTGGGGACTGGCTTTCTGAGAGTGACCCTGAGCACACTGAGCTAAGCTGCTCCTAGGATGATAGACACACACTTAGTGACTTTCCAAGTCAGTATTCAAAAGGCCTTCATCTTGAAGGGCCTCCTAGATCTTGCACAGCCCTGTCCCAGCCTCCTTGAGACAGTGAGACATCTCAGAAGAATGATAACGATGGGCCTTATAAATGAGAAATGCTTCTTAAGTGCTTGTGAGAAGTACACTTCATTCTTTACTCATCAGTAACTCCATTGGCTCCCTGATTCCTCTGGGATAAAATACAGATTCCCCTTTTTGTCATTTAAATCCCCTCAAACCTGGCTACCTTTCTAGCCTCACTTCTGCACATACTCATTGGTCCAGACAACTTCACCTAACCTCAGCCTTCCATCTCCTGTCCCTGTGTGTTTGCACAGACTGCCCCTTCAGTACCTTGGATGTACTTGATTGCTCCTCATCTCCACCTTTTAGAATCCTTTGAAAGCCAGGTCAAATACCACCTCCTACATGCTGCCTTTTCTGAACCCTTCCCTGTTAGTACTTCCTTCCAAAAAGTCATCATGCACTTTGTATATACTTATATATGCACATGCTGCTTCCCATGAGAATGTGAACTCCTTAAGAGGATTGTAACCCTAGCACCTCACATCTGGCCCATAGGAAGCACTTAATATATATTTTTTTTTATTTTTGATTGATCAGTCGAATGATCTATCCAGAATTTAGCCCAGGATCTATCTTGTTGATGTAGATAAATTTCCAGGAAGAAAAAGGCTGTACCTTTAAGTTTGCAGATGAAAATTCGTGCATACCTAAGGTTATAGGGGAGAGATAGTAGAGAGGGGGGGGAGGGAGGGAGAGGGAGAGGGAGAGGGAGAGAGAGGGAGAGAGAGGGAGAGAGAGAGAGGGAGGGAGGGAGGGAGGGAGGGAGGGAGAGAGAGAGAGAGAGAGAGAGAGAGAGAGAGAGAGAGAGAGAGAGAGAGAGAGAGAGATATCAAGGCCTTCACTTTTGAGAAAAGTACCAGAAAATGTAGGCTAGTGACAAGGGGTACATTTAGGGGGAAATACTCTCAAAGTATTTATAGATGATATATTCTGAGTGATGTGCTATAATATAGAAGTGAAATCTGGAATTTACTGAAGAGATTAGACCAAAAGGCAGGGTATCATCAAGAATAGTATTAGAAACAGATATGAAACAGGCCCCTTACCTTGTACAACCATGTCGTATCTGAACTGGAAATTCCTCTTGTTCCTCAGTAAGAAGAATATAACTGAAGGAGATGCAGTCAGCCAACTTTTATGTCCCAGGCAAGTGCTAGGCACTAGGGTTACAAGGACAGTGAGTGAAATATGGACACATATTAGTATATGCAGAATAACTATAAAGGAAATAAATACAAAGTCATTAACTACATGGTAGTTGGGGAGGAAGGTCACTAGCAAGTGAGGAGATTAAATAAGGCTTCATATAAAAAGCAGTTGCCTCTTAAAGGAAGAAATGGAGATGAAGCCGGAAGGAGGTGGTCATTGTTGGGGTCTGGAGCCTGGTGATGAGGAACAGAGAGAAGGTCAGTTTGGCTGGCTTACAAAGTGCAGGATGGGGAGTAATGTTCACAGTGAGACTGGATAAATGGGTTGGAGTCAGGGTGTGAAGAGCTTTATATTTTATTTATATTTTATCCTAGAGGCAATAGGAAACCACTAGAGTTTATTGATCATATGATATAATATATTTAAAACACTTTGCAGACCTTAAATGTTAGCTATTGTTAAGTCATGGAGTGACACGGTCAGATCTCCACTTACAGAAAATCACTTTGGCCACAGCGTGGGAGGTGGGATGGAAAGGCCAGAAGCTATCAAATAGGAGGGTGGTCAGAGGCGAGGCAGCTCCAGGCAATATGAGGACAGATTCCGAAGATCTGAGGGGCAGTTTGGCAACACAGATGGCTTTTGAAAACTGGTGGGTCAAGACCTGGCAGCGTGACCACAGGCGAGTCACAGGACCTTTCTGGGCCCCTACCAATGGCCCTTAGGACTACAAATGGCAGGACGGTGTCTGATATGCTTTGGTAGAGGGATCTTCCTCACCTAGGGTTCCTGAGCCACTGAAATTACAGGCCTGGAAGAATGTGTAAGAAGGAGCAGGGGTGGGGGAAGACTTGTTTAGTCTGGAAAGACAATCAAGAAGGAATGTAGGTAAAGTAACAAGACCCTGTTCTTTTCGCTCAAAAAAGAAAGATGCCTCGTGAAGAGAAGACTTTAGAGATTGGGGGAAGGGGAGGAATGTAGGTGAAGGTGGTAATGGCTGTCTCAAAGTATTTGAAGCACTGGAAGGGAGAAGGAAGATTGTGACTTGTTTTACTTGGCCTCAGGGGGCACAACTAGAAACAGTGGATGGCAGTTATCAAGACAAGTATTTAGGTTAGAATTATAGGAATATAAATTAGAAGGTATTTAGACTAACCTCATTTTGTAGGGGGCAACTAGGTGCCACAGTGGATAGGGTGCCATTCCTGACTCATTTTCCTGAGTTCAAATCCAGCCTCTAATACTTCCTAGCTGGGTGACCCTGGGCAAGTCACTTAACCCTACCTGCCTCAGTTTCTTCATCTGTAAAATGAGCTGGAGGAAGAAATGGAAAACTATTTCATTTAGTATCTTTGGGGTCACAAATAATTGGACATGACTGAAAAATGACTAACCCACAACCTTATATTATAAAAGAAGAAGCTGGAGCCCAGGGAAATTTAGCAATTTGTCTGAGATAGGGGCAGAGCTAGGATTCAAACAGAAGTTCTATAAATGCAAAGTGGGCAGCACTCTCTCCACTGTGCCCTGCTATCTCTAGTGATGCAAGGAAAAACTGCCTCCCAAGGAAACACAGTTGAGTGGGATCAGGGGTGGGAGGCAAAGGCAGGACAGCCACTTATCAGGGATACTATAAAGCCAGTGTTCTCAGCCAGGGGTCCCCACTAAGCAGTCTTTAGATGTCAAGGGGTCTCTGAACTTGGATGGGAAAAAATTTCATTTTGTATTTACTTCTAACTTAAATTTAGCATTTTTTATCCTGAGTGTGAGTAACAAACATGATTCTGAGAAAGGGTCCAGAGACTTTTCCAACTGTTTCCAAAAAGGTCTATGGCATACAAAAGGTTAAGGCCCTTTGTTGTAGACGGCTTGGGCTAGATGACCTTTGAGGTTTCTTCTAGTGATGATATTCTGTGTTTCAAGTTATTTTCTTTCTCCATTCCATGTATTGAAGGGTTTTCTCATGAGACATAAGAGAGTAGGGGAATATGGACTTAGTCACTAAACCCCACTGCTTTACTTCTGAGTACTCCTTGACTCCTGAACAAGATAAAGATGGGTGAAATGAAAGGAAGTGGATTTTTTTAAGGTCTGGAATTTCATTTGCAAAGACAATGGAGTCTTTTGTCATTTCCTTCTCCAGCTCATTTTATAGATGATAATGCATAGGTGTTACTCTTCCATTAGAGACCAAATCTCTTCTGTATCTTAGTATATCATTGCTATGCCTGGTTGACCTCTTCTCCCCCCAAAAAATTTATTTAACTAGACTGATCCTCAGATTACAAGCTCACATTCTCTCAAAAATCCTCTACTTTTGAAACCTTGCCAACTTGGTAGGAGTTTTATAGACTTCAAGAACCCTAGGCCATCACCCCGACTATCAGTGAAGAGCTACAATATTAAGGCTAAAAGAAATCACAGAATCTAGATTAAGTGCCAGAATAGACCTACCCTTCATTTTACAGATAAGTAAACTGAAGTACAGAATGAGGCACCTTCATTTCAAAGGTGAGTTTGCAAAATTGGCCTGAGAGCCAAAATGTTCTCTTGTTCAGATGTTTCAGTCATTTCCAATTCCTCGTGGTCCCATTCAGAGCTTTTTTTGGCAAAAATGCTGGAGAGATTAGCCATTTCCTTCTCCAGCTAATTTTACAGATGAGGAAACCGAGGCAAACAGGGTAATGTGACTTGTCCAGAATCATATAGCTAGGAAGTATCTGAGACCAGATCTGAAGTCAGGAAGAGGAGTTCCTTTTGACTCCAGGCCCCCACACTGTCCAGATTGAATCCTTCGGATTCAAAGGATCTAGATTCAAATCTCACTTTGATCAGTCATTTACTTATGTGACTTTGAGGATTCATTTACCTTATTCATAAATTAAGAATTACACTAGATAACCTCTAAGGTTGATTTCAGCTTTAAATCCATGATTCTCTGGCCCCAGTACTGACTGCCCCAGTCATCTGCAAACAGGGTTAAGTGACTTGCTGGTCTGGCTCTCTCTCCATTCTTTGTGTCACCTAGCTGTTCCAATAGGCCCCTTAGACACCTCTCATCAAACTCCCCTCATTTCATATATGAGGAAACTGAGACACAGAGAGAAGGAACTCACCCAGGCTCACATAAGTTATAAAAATAAGAGTCTGTATTCAAGTTGTTTTAGATCCAGTATTCTTTACACTATGTGATGCAGTAACTTGATGAAAGCTACACAATGAATGTGTGACCCGAATCCAGGTCACCCAACTTCCAGTTCACTCAATCCTGATTTCTCCCCTATCAACCCAGAGTTAATATAGGCTACAAACAGAGAAGTTTGTATTTGTTCATATCCATGATCCACAGTGGGGAAGCTATGGATATGTGGGGATACCACCCCCCATTCTCCTTTTACCCCTCACATAAAAAGCTCTTTTCGGCTTAGTGGAACACTGGGGTTAGAGTGGGCTGTCTACTTTTCTCCTTTCCAAATTCAGGAGGCTTCTAATTCTAGCTGCCTGCAGCCAAGTAAGGAAAAATCCAACCAGACCAATGGTTCTTAACCTGATGTAGGTTGTGTCCCTCTTTGGCAGTGTGATGAAGCCCTTCTCAAAATCATGTTTTTAAAGACAGACAATACATACATAGGATTACAAAGGAGGATACTTATTGACATATTTATCAAAATATTTTTTAAAAAGTCAAGTTCACAAAGAACCCCAGGGCTATACACATTTTCCTTTTGCCTCCTCTAGTTTTCCTTGTCTCAGCCTGTAGTATTGTAGATCTGATTGCTATGGGCAAGGAAAATAAAAAGTTAACATTTTGTATTTTTAAAACATGTTACAGCTCTTATATACTATCACTGACCCTTCATGAC
Organism: Sarcophilus harrisii; assembly: GCF_902635505.1. NCBI lineage: Eukaryota > Metazoa > Chordata > Mammalia > Dasyuromorphia > Dasyuridae > Sarcophilus > Sarcophilus harrisii. Next base: position 451,072,224 of record NC_045427.1, read on the forward strand.
AAAATGTAGTCCTAAGAGATCAGGATTCAATTGAAAAGACATCTTTTGTAAATGCAAGAAATTAAGTCTGAAACAGGTGGCTCCACATATAAGGGTAAAGATTTGATTAAAAGGAATCCTTTATAGTTGGTAAACATAATTTAGCTGTTGTTAATTTTTCAAACTTTAATTAACTTTCAGTTTCCTTAGGTTAATGAACAAAAAATATACAACAGATTTTGCCTTTTTAAAAATAAAGTGCCTGGGTGTACACACATTGTCTGCCTGTGACTTCCAGATCTCAGATTATATGATTCTGCAAAGGAGCTAGGGCCCCACAGGCTAGGCCAGTCAAGTTGATCTGTGGCTAGGCCTCCGCTGCTACAGACTAATGACTCTTATCAACTTGTCTTCTTGCTTTTGTACTTCATTTTGCTTTGGTTTTTCTTGACTTGCTTATTTCAAAAACTGTTGGGGATTTTTGTTTATTTGTTTAATGTCCCCATTATCTCTGCCGAAGATTAAAAGGGAGTAACCTCTACCAGGCCTGGAGAGAGAAATGAATCGCAGCTCCCTCAAGTGTGCTCATACCATTTGAAGCCTGTAATTTGTTGAACAAAGCAGGTATACCTGGGAAGGTAAGAGCCCACATTTCTATCACGCTTTTTGGTTTATCAAGTCAGATCCCAACTCTGCTACTTAAGAACTGCATGAACCTTTCACAGATCCATTAACTACCCTGGACTTTGTTTCCTAGTTCATAAAATGAGGGGACTGGAGCAGGTGACTTGTGAGTTCCATTTCTAAATCTATGCCCTACACCTTTCTCACCACAGTCCTGTAAGGCAGTAGGTATTATTTTTATCATTTTATAGATGGACAAGAAAAAGGTTCAGAAAAAGAAGGAGACTTAACCCATAATGATAATGACCCAACTAGGAAATGGCAGAGCCCGGATTTGACCCCACATCTTACAGCTGCAAGATTAGCCAAGGTTTTCTCCAGTAGAGCAAGCTGCCTCAGTGTCTGGCGTCCACCTTGGACGAGAGCAGAAAGGTACAGACTCAGGTTGGGGAGAGTTGGGGGACAGCTGTGATTACTGCTTCCTTTCCCGGCTGCAGTTTTCCCTGATGGTAGCTACAGGACACTAATTCATCCACGAAAATAAATGCTGCTCTCCCTGCCCAGGGCTGAAAAGAAATGACAGAGGATCTGAGTGTAGCTTGAATAGGAATGGGCTGCCAGCACAAGGAAACACCACATCTCTTAGCTTTCATTGTAAGTCCTTTGGGGGATTTTCTTTGATTATATTTCGGCGGGTTGCTCTGGCTCTACCACAGGCGGAGACTTGTGCTCTCTGTGTCTGTAGATAAGGGGAAGCTGCTGAAGCAAGTGGGGGATTTGGAAGGAGAGGTCCAGGAGACCTCCAGGCAAAGCAGAGCCAGCGCAGCAGGGCCTGTGAAAGCCAGGCCCACTGTTTCACAGACTTTTTCCGACACTGAGGTAATGAACTTGAAATTGAGGGAAGAGAGCAGACACAGAACTGCAGAATTCCAGATTTGGCAGACATCTAGTCCAGCTCACAGTGATTAGGAACCTCGACCATAACGGGCCTGACAAGTGGCCATCGGTCTTCAGCCTGAAGATCTCCACGGGGAAAGAAGCACACAAGCTCCTCAGGCGTTGCGCTAGGACAGCTCTAACAAGATATCCAAGCACGCTTTCTGACATTAGGCCTGAATTTCCCACCATGCAGCTTCAAGCAGGGAAGCATCGGGGCCAGATGCTGGAAATAGAGGGACAGCCACTTTCTTCTCTTATGGTGGCTAATTCAAAGGAAGGGAGAAAAGGAAGAGAGCCAGCAAGTATGTCCATATGGGTATCACAGAATAAACATGAAGAGAATAAATACAAGGTAGTGAAGGTATTTGGGGAGGAGGTAACTCGCATTTGGGGGGACCAAAAAAGCTTCATGTAGAAGGTGATGTTTGAGCACAGAGAAAAGAAAGAGGTTCTCTGAGACTGAGCTAAGAAGGATGACCAGTACAAAGGTGGAGAGAGGAAATAAAGTGTTTTACAGAAGGAACGAAGAGGAGGCCAGGTTGGCTAGATCTGCTGATGCGGGAAGGGCACGCCATGTATCATGATGCTGGAAAGACAGCATGGAGCCAGCTTCTTCAGAGTTGGAAAGCCAAACAGAGATCGCTTGAGCTTATTTTAAGTCATGAAATGAAATGGTCACATCTGAGCTTAAAGAAAACTGCTCTGGAGATGATAGAAGTGGCAAGAGACTGGAGGCAGGGAGGCCAGGAAAGAGGCTGGTGCCATCCACACAATGAGGGATGTGTAGTCCCTCACACATAGGAATAGGAATAGGAAAAGGGCTCAGGAGCACAAAATGTTATGGAGCTGCAGAGATTGCAAGATGTGGGTTTGCAGAAAGAGAAAGAATGACAAGTTGAGGATACAACTGAGGTTAGGAATTCAGGGTTTGGCCCTGGGGCCAAACAAAACAAAACAAAATACATTACTTGGGAGGTAATCCTTCTTTGGTTTTGCATTTCCAGTGCTGAGTGAGCACAGTCATTATGTGCCACATAAATGCTTAATAAATATTTATTGGATTGGAACAAATTGGAACCCAACTTTCCAAAATCATTTCATATTAGTCTCCTTTGCATATTCTGTGATCCAGCCAGCCTGATTGCCTGGGATTTCTTCCTGCTTACACCTGCTGCTCCCAATCCTCTTTCTTCAAGGCTCAGTTCAGGTGCCATCTTTTTGCTGAAACTTTCCATGATCTTCCCATGGAAGTGTTCTTTCTTTTCTCAAACTTTCTCAAAGCACTTTGGCTCATTCTTATATATGTATGTGTCATACCCAACACCACCCTAAGTTCCTCAAAGGCAGGCACAGTTGTGGGTTTGTCTCATGTCTGGCATAAGTAAACATTTTTTAAATGGTAGGAATTGGGATGAAATATTTTTTAAATAGAGGAAAAAATAAAATAAAAATAATAGGCAAAACAAAACCAAGTGTATTGTTAGGTGCTTACTATGTGCTAAGTTCTTGTGGAGTTGAACTGAATTTAGTGAGAAGTTTTAGGTCTGGCCACTGTGCTACTCTGCAGGATACCGGTCTCCTTGCCTACAGTATTCCCCTCACTGATGCACATCGCAACTCTCCTGCATGAGTAGACAGCAGAGATGAATTACCATGGCCTAAATAATGGCTCCCATTGTATCACACCCCTCTGGGGATGAGCCCATCCACATTTGACTCAGGTTGTCCTCAGATGACAGACCTAGTCCATCCCTGCACTGATACTTAAAGCCTTTCCTCTTTGGAGGGCCTCAGAAAACCCCGGAGCCCCTCCCCATGCCATCATGAGGCTTCCAAAAAAGGCTATTAGTGAAGGAGAGGTTTAGTGCCAGGCTGGAGTAGCAGCCCCCTCTTCCTGCCAGACAAGTGAGCATTACCTCAACACAATTGGTTTAATACAGAAATAGGATTCCAAAGATTGCCTGTGAAGTGCTGGGAGCCCCTCAAATGTCTGAGTTCAAAGGGAGAGAGATGGTGGTATTATGACTAATCCTGCATACCGACTGTCAGACTCATCCTCCTTAAGCATAGTTTTCATCACATTATTCCCATGTTCCAAAACCTTCCCTGACTCCGTTGCCTACTGCACCAAGGCTTACCTCCTCTGCCTATGTTTCCTGACTGCATAATCCAGTGCCTCTCTCTTCAGTCTTGTTCCTCCCTCCCTCCCTAGCACATGTGCTCTCGCCTAGTCAGGGCCTGCCTCCCCCCATCCCACAGAATCATAGATTTAGAGCCCAAGTGGCTCCTCAAGGGTCATCCACTCTTAACCCCTCATTTTACAAATGAGAAAATTGAGGCCTTAAGAGCTTAAGAGACTTTCATCAGGTTTACTCCCCTTCCTGTACTTTACAATCCAGCCAAACTAGCATTTTCCCTTAGCCTTTCTCACGTAATAACACATCTCCCATAATTTCAAAAACAACAATAATAACTGGCATTTATTGCCAGTTTGTTAAGGAAATGCCAAGACTTTATCCTCACTAGAACCCTGGGAAGTGGGTAGGTGCTAGTATTATCCCCATTTTGCAGATGAGGAAACTGAGGCAAGCAGATTAAGTAACTTGCCCAGTCACACAGCTAGTATATGTCTGAGGCAAAATTTGTACCCAGATCTTCCTGCCTTCAGGACTGGCACAATTTGCTAAATTGTCAGTATCTTTGCACTGGCTGTCTCTGACCCTTCCAGCCTCCATCCTACCCATGCCCAGATTATATTCTTTGTCTCTTAGAATCCCTGATTTCCCTCAAAACTCTACTTAAGCAGCTTTTTCTATATCACAGTCTCTCCTGATTCCCCTAACTGCTACTGCCTCACACCCCATAACTTACCTCTCATTTATTTTGCAGACACTTATTAATATCCCCCTTGTTTCCCTTAATAGAATGCAAGGTCCTTGAGACCAGGGACTGTAACATTTTTGTCCCAGAATCTCCAGAGCTGAGCCTGGAGTCTGGCACATAGTAGGGGTCATAAATAAATGCTTGTTGACATACTTACTGATTGAGCCAGATTTCAAACCCAGGTCCTTTCTCTGCAAATCCCATGTGCTTTCCATTACGCTAGAACTGTGGGAAACAAAAAAGCAGTTACCTTCTTCAAGAAGCTAGCTTTCCTGAATCGGATTGCTCAATTCATCTTTCTCCCTCCGTCCCTGATCCAGATCCTACTTAGGCTTGCATATCCGACTCTACACTGCCTCTTCCATAAAACCCACCCTGGCTACCCCTGCCCTCACCAATCCTTCCTTTCTGTGAGCTCTGCCAGCCCACAAGCTGGGCTGCTCAACTTAGCACTTGCTGCTTCGGGGCCTCCTGTTCCAGCTTCACCAGATGGCAAGAAACCCCCCAGCCCACATTTATTAAGGACCTCCTGTGTATGAGGCACCTCAAGTCGTTGAAGTTAAAGACAACATTTTCTCTTCAGCGTCCACAATGGCCTTGGGCCTCGGCCCAGCAGTCAAGCGGGTGTTTAGTAAGTACTTGGCGGGAAATCTGGTGGTCAGGAGACCCATTCCTGGGCCCAGCCCTGTCGCTGAAGACACTTACTCTCTCTGGGCCCTCTTTTCCCCACTGGTAGGGAGAGAATGGAATTGGATAGTCTCAAGAGCTATGCATCTTATGATTGACGAATCTGCTGTTAGGCCTCTCAGTGCACCTTCTCTTTTCCTGTATGTAAAAGGAGAAAACCCAAACTACTTGGATTGGCCCCTTTTAATAATGACTTTTCTCCCTTTAGACCTCACTTAGCACTTTGTATCATCCCAGGACTCTTAATATATGTCGATGAGGGGAACAGAAGGAGAAAGGGATAAGCGTTTTAAGCATCTCCTATATGTCAGAGGGCAGTTAGGCAATAGAGTGGATAGAAGCCCAGGCCTGGAGTCAGGATTCATCTTCATGATGTGTGACCTTGAACAAGTCACTTAACCTTGTTTCCTTCATTCTCCTATCTATAAAATGAGCTGGAGAAGGCATAGATCTTTGCCAGAAGAACCCCAAATGGGCTGATGAGGGTTGAAATGAACGAAATGAAATGTTACCGATTGATTACATGCCCAGACACTGGGCTAAGTGCTTTATAAATATTCTCTCACTTGGCAAAGACCTCTGACAGCATCATCATGAGTCTGCAAGCTCAAGGACTGTGTCTTTTATGCACTTTTTATCTTCCATAGGACCAAGCCTCATATTCTGCCATTAACTAAGCCAAGGTTGTACTAACCTATTCAATGTTTATTGAGTTTTTTTTTTCTTCAGGCAATTGGGGTTAAGTGTGACTTGCACAGGGTCTCACAGCCAGGAAGTGTTAAGTGTCTGAGACCAGATTTGAACTCAGGTCCTCCTGACTTCAGGGCTGATGCTCTATGCACTGCACCCCATAGCTGCTCCATTTGATTAGTTTGTACAAAGGAATATTTATTTAAAAGATGTAGCCAGAACAGAAAGACAAAAATGAACCCCTAAAACCTGGGGCCACTTTTCTCCTCTATACCCCACTCAGTATCTGAGGAGAGTTGGCTCAGAATTAACACAGTTTCTATATAAAATTTGTGTTCACCTCCAAATATAGTGTCCCTGCTGGATGTCTTCTCCTCTCAGCCCCACAGCACTCCCAACACAGATTTGACCCCCAGGTGGCTCATCCTTCTAACCTTTTGAAGCTCACAAGGTTTCAGTCTCTGCCTGCCTTCACAGCATTAGGTGCCTTGTTGGGTTGGTTTTATGCTTGTTTGGTTTTTTATGGTTGTTTTTATGGTGGTTTTTAAAAACTCACCCAATCAAAAGCAACTTATTTTTCCATTCAGCACATTGCATTTAGCAAACATTTTAAAAATGTCTACAGTGTTTCAGACCCTATGCTAGGCATTAGGGATACAAAGATCCTTGCCTTCCAGAACTACTACATGGTAGGATGGGGCAACTACATAAACAAAATGAGCCATGGGTGAATAGAGTAAGAATAAATTAGAGATCCAAAGTACATAAGGAAGAAGTAAGTTAGTATTTCTCCTTAAGTAAGGAGAAATAACATTTAGCCAAGAATCCAAGCCCCTGAGCTAGTCCTTGATGGAAGAGTGGGATTTCAGCAGGTAGAAAAAAGAAAGAATCAGAGGATCATCAATTTAGAACTAGCTAGCCTGAGAGAAGTCATCTGATGAGGACTTCTTGAGCTTTTTCCACTTGCCACCCCTTTTCACCCGAGAAATTTTTATGCAGTCCTGAACATGTAGGAATATGAAATAAGTATACAAATCAAAAATTCACTTATGATCAAAATTTTGCAACCCCCACAACCAGTTATGTGATCCCATGTGAGGTCAAGGCCCACAGTTTAGACCAACCCTCTATTTTACAGATAAAGAAATGGAGACCTCCCAAAAAGTGGTTTACCCATACTTACATATAAGTATAGAGACCGGATTTAACTTCCAGTCCACTGATTGCAAATCCGGTATTCTCTCCCCTTCTCCAGAAGTGAGGGATGGCCTTCATGAGTGCCCAGAGGCTGGGGGAGGCCGGATGAGATCAGCACGTAGCTTCTAGGCCAGTTTGTCAGGAGCTGTGAGCACAGAGGACTTAATGGGAGAGAAAGCCGGCAGACAGGAATTTGTGTTTTATCCTAGAGGCATTAGAGAGCCGCTGAAGATCTGGGGAGGAGGAAATAATTTAGACGATATTTCAAGGGGTCTTCTGGTGAGAGAGAATCTGTTCAGAAACCACTGAAGAAATGGGAAGGCAGGTCAGGAAGAATCTGCCCTCCTGAGGCTGGCCTGAGTCTTTCTCCTGTTGGTGCAGCTTTTGTCCAGGAGAGGGAGCTCGGCACTGACCCTGTTCAACCTTCAGTGACAAAGCTAACTGATTTTAATTGGATTCTTTTTCATTTTTAATTCAGAAAGGATTTGCTCCATGGACACTGAGCAGGTCTCCTTATTTGATGGCCTCATTTCTTGGGTAAATAAAAAGTCTAGGCCGAGTTTCACTTTCCAAGGTTCATGGTGTTAGTCCCTAGAGAGCAAGATGACTTTCAAAAATCAGATCTTTCATCTCTTAGGCAAAGAATTTGGGAACAGACAATCCCTGGAAGATGTGACAGTATATCTGTGAGGAGGGCTAGCCTCCACAGCGGGAGATTGTGCTGTATTTCATCTGGGTGGTTAGTTAAAGAGAAACTAAGGGGTGGAAGAGGAGAGAGGGTGCTAAAGTGAAAAGAACGTTGCACTTAAAATCCTGAAACCTGGATTTCAGGCCTAGCTCCGAAACTTTCTAGCTTGATGTCCTTGAGCAAGCCACTTCATATCTTTCAGGTCCCTTCTCTGTGAAACTAGAACTCCCACTTTCACAGTTTTAAGCACTTTGTCAGCCTTAAAGTGACACAGAAATGTGAGCTGCCTATTGAGCTCCCCAGTGATCCCAGGGGCCTTCGAACTGTTCTCCCATCCTGGGGATACACATAAAGAAAGAAAAGACAGAGGAAATGAGTGTGAAGCCATGAGTGGGCTTTTCTTTGGGGTTGGGAGAGAGAGCTCCGCTTCAGCCGCAGCTCTAGGCCTGGCTCTGTGTGACCTTGTACTAGTGACTGGCTGTCTCTGGACATATTTCCTTACCTGTAAAAGGTGTTTCAGCATTAGTGATCTAGAATTCCATGATGGTTTCTAGGAATTCAAAGGACTTGGGCCTGTTAGGATTAGAAATAGGAACCTTGGAATGTTCTAAGCAGTTATTCTGGACCGCACAGCCTTGTGTGTGCCAGAGAGTGCCCACAGCTTCTGGGGGAAAGTCTTGAAATCACAAATCACAGGATCATAGATTTAGAACTGGGATGAGGGTGGAAGAACTTTTGATGGGCAAGGAATTAGAGCTAGAAAGAACCTAAGAAATCACGTAGGCCAGTCTCCACATTTTTCAGATTAGGAGGAGGCTAGAAATGAGAAATTGTTTCCCCAAGGCCCTGCCACCAGGAAGGTGCAACAATTGGGAATCCAGCCTGGGCTCTCTCCTAATCAGACCTCAGTGATGAGTTCCGAGCTCCTGTGATTTGCTCTTGCCAGACAGATCAATTCCAGATTCCTTAGTGGACCTCCACAGTTTAGGTCTCCTTAGTCCTCCTCAGAATAGCACTTGGACCACTCTCTGTGACTTGCTCATTCCTTCTTTTCATATCCCATTCTTCCCACCTGGAAAGCCCAGCTCTTACTCCCACTGCCTTTTCTGAATCCTTTGTCATTAAAGGCAGGAAGTATTGTGGAAAAAGCCTTGGCATTTGAGCCAGAGAGCCCGAATTCAGATCCTGACTTTACCACTTACTATCTTGGGGATTTCAGAAAAATCACTCTCTCTCTCTCTTGAGTCTCAGGTTCTTCACATACAGAATCAGAGAGGAAGAGGAGGGTCCAGATAACCCCTTCCAGCTCTCATCCCTGTATTCCTGTGCCTCCCTTTGGTATTTATGCTCACAGTCTTGGCCATTTCCTTTTTAATCATTTGCTTCTACATGTGAGTATTTGTTGAAGACAAGAGGTCCTGTCCCCATGGTATGCATGTGCCATCAAAGAAGAATGCTTTGGAGTCAGAAGGCCTGCGTTCATATCCAGCTCTGCCGCTTTCTACCACGACTGGGCAGTGAAAAGACCTGGCTTCTTAGCCTTTCTGAGCTTCTGTTTCCCCATCTGTAAAATGGAGAGGAAGCATATTTATCAGGAAGGATCTTAGAGAGGCTAGCTTGACAAAGAACCTCTCCTCCATCTTGCCTAAGAAGACGCTCCTGGCCAGAAAACCAGGGAGCAAGTTTCCACCCCTTCTTCAGAGAGCTCCTTCTACTCCTAGAGAAGTTTGCTGTCTATTTCTCCCCAACCCCTGTTGCTCCAAGTTTTCCTAGGGCTGAATCACACCATTGCCCCCTCTCTTCTCCATGGCAGCCACTCCATGGATAGTTATCCTGTTCTCCCTCCCTAAGCTCTCCCTGGGCATTTGTATTTCTTCCCTCCCTGCAACCTACGGTTGGTAAGGACAAAGGAAAAGTCTGTGTCTAAAGCCAATTGCAATTTCTAAGGCCGTTCTTAAATATCAGCTCCCATTATGAATCAGCAAACATTTAAGGACAGCCCCTCATTGATGAAGCCCCCTCCTCCATGACAGACCCTGTCACCAAGGATATAGAAATTAGAGATACAACATCTGCTTGCCCTTGAAGAACAATGGTTTCTGTAAGCATAAGAACACTAGACCTGAATCAGACACTTAGCAAGCAAGCAAAAACTCACTATGTGCCAAGTGTCAAGCTGAATTTGGGGGTACAGTGGAAATAAAAACCAGCCCTGCTCTCAAAGGGCTTACATTCTAATGGGGGACATAGTGTGTGCTTGAATAGTACATATTCAAGGCAGAAGTCACAGATATGATGGCATGCCGTTGCACAGTGATACCTGCCCGCTGCCTGGATGGAACAGACAGACCAGCCCTCTGACAGCCTTTCTTTGTTCAGGCACATGCTTTTCTGTTTGCTAGCTTCTTTTCTGGAGCCTTGTTTCAGGGGTCACTCCTCAAATAAGATAATACATGTAAGAGCCCTTCATGAGCGTTAAAAGCGTATGTGAATCTTTGCTGTTATTATCACTCACCACCTCAGTGTATTGGCTGGCTGCTGACAAATTTGGGATTCTGCTGCTTGCTGGTCCTTGATTACCTCTTCTATCGCTAGGTCCCGAAAATTAGATCCAAAAAGAGGGCCTAGCATGAGAGAGAGATTGGCCATAAGTCATCCCTCAATCTTGGTGGCCCGGGGCTGGGTCAATAGGAAGAGAGAGGCCAAGGGCATTCCTAGCATCGGGGGCCATGGCCTGCCTTCAGCCTGAGGAGAGGAGCCTCAGCTTTATCCCCATTTCAGATACTTGGCTTCACACGTGATTTTGGGGATTCTATTGACAGCAGCTTATATGAGAATGGTGCAGGAGTTCTTAAGCTGGGGAAAATGGTTTTTAAAAAATATTCTTACCACAGTGTTTCAATATAATTGGTTTCCTTTGGAATCAGCATAATTTGTTTTGTGCTCTATAGACTTTGCCAGGCTGTTAGAAGTCCGTGACACAAAAAAGATTAAGAATCTTTGGTAGCTAGGACCTTAAAGTTTGCAAATTGTGAATAAAGTAATATGTGTGAAGTATTTTGAAAATCTTAAAATGCTTTGTGAATGTTAGCTCTTATTGCTATTTTTTATTATTGCCTTTATCTCATTTAATCTACATGGCAACACTTTGGGGCAGGGAGTACTGATATAACTATCCACATTTTAATATTATTAATTGTGATTTCTTTAGTGGTTAAAGGTTTACAAAATTATTTCCTCCCAAGAGTCTGACAAGGTAGGTAGTTTTATCCCCATTTTAAAGATGAGGAAATGAAGGCCTGAAGAGGGGAACTAACTTCCCATGGTCCCAGAACTGGCTGTGACTAAAATCTAGCTCCACATATCCCAAATTCACCATTCTCTTGGCTTCTCGTTTTATGCATATAAAGGTAGTGCTTCTTCTTTCTTTTTGTTTTGTTTTTGCTGAGGCAATTGGGGTTAAGTGACTTGCCAGGGTCACACAGCCAGGAAGTGTTAAGTGTCTGAGACCATATTTGAACTCAGGTCCTCCTGACTTCAGGGCTGGTACTCTATCCACTGTACCGTCTAACTGCCCCAAGGTAATGATTTTTCTTGCTAGCTTCTAGCTCTGTTAGAGCTAGAAGAGATTTTAGAGGTAAACTGAGACCCAGAGAATGCAGAGTGATTTGGTAGAAGTCACAGAGTTAGCAAGTGATTGAGCCAGGACTTGAATTCAGATCTCCAAACTCTTAAGGCCATCGTTGCTAATCCTGAACTTCTTTCTGCTATTTTGCCCTGATAATTGCAAGTGTGTTGTAGAATCCTGTGACATTTGGTGGATGGCCCTACTCACAAAGACAGCACTCTCCAAACCCTCTCATGCTTCTTCCCAGGGGTCTTGGGACCAAGGCTTTTCAAACTCATAAATTTCAATTCTTATTCCTGTAGAAAAAGAGAATTTTAAAGTTGGATCACCAAATCCAGTCCTTTTAGTTTATAGTATTATTTGAGAGTGTGTTGAGTCATATATACTGACAAAGGTTTTCTTTGGCAATGTTTATTGAGGGCCTTCCTCATGGTGACCCTATCTTTAAAGGTCCCTTCTGAATCGGGGTCCTTTCTGGGTCCTGTGCAGTGCTGCTGCTCTAGCAGAGAGGACACATTGCATGTGAGGCCACAAGATGGCGGTGTCACCCTGAACTTGTGCATCCTTCTACAGCAATGGGATGCTTGGGTTCCTGGGCCCTGAGCTGGGAGTATTCCTGACTGCTGGAAGGAGCCAGTGGCCCCAGGAACTGCTGAGAGCCATTAACCCTGACCTAGGCCCAGAATCCCCAGGAAATGCCTCAGGAAGTGCCGAGGCCATTTAAGTAAAATGGGGGAAAAGCTGAGACCAGTCTGGTGAACTGCCCCCAGAGCAGAGGGCAAAGGAGCAAGGGCACAGAGTCAAAAGATTTTAGCTTACACTGATCCCTGCACTCTTCCAGCCAGGAGCAGGGAGTAATAGCAAGAACTTCTTCCCAAGGGTTTGGAAATCACCTATCCTCCTAGAATGTTAGCACTGGAAGGGACCCCAAGACATGAAATATTAAAACAAAGAACAGAAAACGCTGGGCTCTAGAATGTCAAAGCTAGCAGGAATCTTAAATATTAAATATCAAAGTTTTGAGTAGTATGATAGAAAGAAAAAAAAATAAGTCTAGAAAAATTGGCTCCAATACCTTGTTCTGTTCTTTATTCTGTGTGAACTGGACAAGACTTGCCCTCTCTGGACATCAGTTTTCTCATGCTTTATAAAATTAAGTGTCTAAACTTGATGTCTCTAGCTCCTTTGAGATCTAGATCAAATGCACCTATTAAGGCAGAAGGATCTTGGAACATAAGCTGGAAAACCAAAAAAAGTTTTAGACGTCATGCAGTCCAGCTCTCTCACTATTTTTTTGGTCCAGATTTGTGATTCAGTTCATGTGCAGAACTCTTAATATTGAAACTCTCTATCCAAAGTAGATCAACTGATAGGCATAAGAAACTAATAATCTGCCAGAGTGTCTGGGAACATGGAGAGGCTGGTTAAATGACTTGCCTGTGGTTATACTCTATATCAAAGGCCTCCCAGGCTAGCATTCTATCCACTGCCCATCCCCCCAAAAAAAACCCAACTCCTTATTTTAAAGTTGAATGTGGCAGACTAGTGGAAAGAGATCCATCTTCTAACTCAAGATGACCTCCGTTCAAGTCCCACCTTTGATAAATGGTAGTTTGTGATTATTCCCAGTGCTCTAGGAAATTCTCTTCTACTCTAAATTACAGAAAAGATACTGACCTGCATTAGAAGGAGTTTCTTTACCCATGAATTCCCTACATGAATGAAAGTTTAGTGCCCATACCCTAAAAATAGAGAAAATAAGGCCCCAAAGGGAAATTGAATATGAAAAAGCAGGACCTAAGACCGAGACCTTTCTCCTTTCTTTGGTGTCTATATCTGTCCCTAAAAGGAAATCATGGAGTATCAGACAAGACTGGAAAGAAAAAAACTTCCCAGTCTAACTACCCTCTCCCCATTTTACCCTGGAGGAAGATAGGGGATATCTATAGACACTTAGAGAATATTCTTTTATCAGCAGGGCAGTTGTCTCTTCCTGTAACTATAAGCCCTGACCTTTAGCAGTCTAGCTTCTTTGGAGAGGAGTCTGTCTCGTTTTTTATTTTAAGAAAAAATTCAAAGGCCCTCTTTCTTCCCTTCTTTTTAATGAGTAATGAGTTACCTTCTTATTTCTCTTCAGCTCTCAGAGAATCATAATCCTGTAGATCAGACCTTCTTGCAACTAGTATCTCATTTCATTCTCATTTATTTCTGAATTTTCTCTTGGCAACCAACATCAGATGCCTTGATATGAAAGGGCCGGTTTCTCATTTGGAGTTGACCTTATCTTCTTCAATGAATCATAAAACATGAGATTTAAAATAAGCCTCAGAACACAGAATACTTAGAACTAGAACAGGCCTTAGAATATAGCAGATTAGGGTACAGAACTATTAAAGTTTGGAAGGACATTAGAATATAGTATGTTATAACACAGAGCACGCAATATTAAAATGTAGAATGTTAGACCTAGAGGACAGCTTGGGACCCATCTAGTCCAACTACCTCATTTAAAATTTTCTATTTCTTTCTTTGTTTTATTAATCAGCTTCCCCAACTAGTGCCTAATTTTCTAAGACAAAAAAATTTTAGAAGAGGAAAGTAAATATATTTTAGTGAAACTAACAAATACATCAAGTCTGATTATGTGGTCTATAACTAGAGTAAACCCACTTATACAAAGTAAGAAGGAAGATACATTTCCTTGTCTCCTCTAAATTTGGCCGTCATTAAATAAGCCATTAATGAAAAAACATTTAGTGCTCACTCTGCACCAAGCACAATGCTAAGTGCTGGGGATAAAAGTATAAAATCAAGATAGTCTTTGCTCTCAAAGAGATTACATTTCATCAGGGAGAGGCAGCCAGTACAGGAGGCTTCAGCTTCAGGGCTGATTAAAAGGCCCAGTGGTCCGGAGGTGGGGCAGCAAGGTGAGTGCTAATGTATTTGGTGGCGTTTCCCTTGCTAAAAACCTTCTCCATTTCTGACTCTGAAAGGACTTTGGTTTTTCAAACTGTCTTCTCTCGCTCTTCAGTGGTTGTCTGCTGAGAAGATGGGGGCACAGCCCTGAAGAGGCAGTGGGTCAGGGATTGCTTCCCTGAGTCACATCCAGGGGCTGAGCACCCAGGATTGGTTTGAGGAGACACTCACTGCCCAGTCCTGGGTACGTCTGCCAGGTTCTGAGGGCCGCTCTGCTCCCGGCTCACTGCTGTGTGGGCCACACAGCTGGTTTGTGGCACGGCATCTTGGGTTGGCACTAATTGTGGCGTCACGGATGCCAAGAGTGTGCCAAACCCTCTCCTGATGATGACTGGGGGGACCAGGGGCTGGAAACAAGGCTGGTGATCTGCCTCTCTGGGAAAAACCCCAGGTCGTTCGTGTGGGTCTTAGATGTTTTTTTCCCTTTTCCTTGCTGTTGTCCTTGCACATGCTTTTCCCGCTGCCAAACTACCCATTTTGCAGAGGAGAATACTGAGCCCAAGAGGAAGGGAAGTCATTTGCCCAAGATTCTCCACATACTTCACTGTCAGAGCCAGCCTGAGACCTCCACTGAAGTGTCCCAGTCATTCTGACTGGGCTTGGGGGCAGGGACCAGCTGGGGGATGTTTAAAAAAAGCCTTTTTCCCTGTTGGCTGGGGTGACATCTCTGAATTCTTTCTCCTCTGCAGTACGACTACAGCTTCCGGACGGAGCAGAGTGCCGCCGCCAGACTCCCGCCCAGCCCCACTAGATGTCAGCAGATACCGCAGTCCTGAGGACCCGGAGCCGGCGCAGGAGAGCTGCCCAGCACACTCACACCCTCACACACACACACACACACACACACACACACACACACACACACACACACAGATACTACTGAAAGGGGGAGACAGCCCCATCCCAAAGCTGAGGAGTGTTTCTGGCAACATTTCTCTAAGCCCTGCCGTGGACCTTGAAGGACCCTTCTTTAAAAAAAAAAAAAAGAAAAAGAAAAAATATTGCCCTTCCTTCATCACACACTTTCACATGGTGAGGGTGGGAGGGCGATGAGGCACAATTGTTTGTATATGATGGTTTCTGGAATTTTAAATTGTAAAATTATTTTTCATCTGCTTATCTAATACCTCCCCACCCCTATCCTGAAGCCATCCTGGGATTTTTTTTTCTTTCCATTTGCCAGAGTGATCAATGGCCCCTTAAAAAACAAAAACAAAAAGGAAGGAAAGAAAAGGGGGGGGGGCGGAATCTGTGTAACACAACATAAGCTGCCCCTTAGGGAGTCCCTCTGGGGTCCATTGGTCACTTGGTTAAACTGGTCACATACTAGAAGTGTCCTGTGACTGAGAGTTTGGCTAATGTCGGCTCTGGAGTGTTCCACCGAGTGCTTAACCTGAGAGCACATGCGCAGAAATGCCATTGTCTGCGGCTGACTTTTCCAGGGGCTGGTGAGCCTGCGCCAGTGCCTCCGCTGCTTTGGTGACATAGCCTCAAGTGGCCCGTTGGGAAAAGTCCCATTTGGCTCTCATCAAGGTCCCGCCGGAAGAGCATCTCTGCACCAGGGTGCCCCGAGCACGCTGGCCTGGGCGGCTCCCACTGACAGTTCTCTGGAAACGCCGGTGACCTTGGGGCCCAGGATGGACTTGTTCGGTCCTTGAGAAAGGGCGGCTCCCCGCCAGAGAGGTGGGTATTCTGGAGAAGAGCACGAGAGCGGTCCTGAGCTGTTGGGCTGCAGGTTGGGAGTCGGCTGCCCGTTTGTTGCCCACCTGTTCGTAGTACCTCACTGGGTCCACTCTCACTCGCCTGGTTGGATGCTGCCACGCAGCGAGGAGAATGCCCCCTTTCCCTCCCAGCCAAGCACTTCCTGGAGGCCTCTTGCCCTGAGCACACACCCTGCCTGCCCCCTCCAGGGAAGCGGGGCCTCAGCATGGGGATTCCCAAGCCAGGTGCATGTCTGAACGATGCTTCTTCATGTGACAGGCCACTCCAACAGCCCAGTGGGCCTGTGCTGCTTTTCTACACCCTACCAAACTTTGGGCATGAACTGGAACTTCCCACGAAGGACTGTGGGAGTCTGGGCTTTTTGAACAGTCCCAGTGGTCCCGCCACACAAAGAAGTGTTTGCCCCCAGAACGGAGGTTGCCGTGGCTCTTGGCTTGCTCCGATGCACAAACGTGTTTTGCACAGCTGTGTCTGTATCTGTTTGCTGTGGAGTATTGTGGTTTCTTGCTTGTTCCCCCAGTTCATTAGAGAGTGAATTTTTTAGAACTTGTGTCACCAGATCCTGGAGCTTTTTAAGGAGGGTGCTAAAGGGTGCCCTGGAGGCTGTGTACCGCCGCAGGTGAGACTGTCAGGAGAACCACCGTCCCCACCTCTGGCCAAGGTCCCCCATCTGTTAAATTAAGGGCCACGTTAGCATCCTGAGCTTTCTCCTGGCTTCAGTCCTGACTGGGCAAATTTTCCTTGGTATTTTGTGGACACATAGGCTGCAGGAAGAATAGGATGAGTTTCCCAAGCAATCTCATCCTCTCGGCTCTGGGCATGATGGCTTAGGTGTGACAGGGGCAACATCGAGCAGCGTTGCTAAGAGCCATGCCACGTGTAGGATACAGCTGCCAGCCGGGAGGTAGCTCGCGGTGCTTCACAAATACCTCATGTGCATTACGGACAATGCAGAAACTCCTCTGCTGTCACCAAGGCAAGTCCGCAGAGACGGGGTTCTCCCCCCCTCCCTGGGCTTCCTCGCTCACACTTTCATATCACCCACATAAGGTTTAAGTTTGGCCTAGATATGTGTGCCTTCCATCTGTAAAGTGAAGAAAGGCAGACTGTGGATAAGCTAAGGTTCCGTTCAGTCCTGATTCAGTCCTGGAGATTAGGAAGTCGGAGGCCCAGAGCAAAGGAAATTGCCTACGATCACCCAGACACTCTGTAGCAGAGACAGAATTCAAACTCAGGTCCAGTCTTATTTCTACCCCACTGTCCTTCCTCTTGCTGCACCATGAAGGTAGCTTTTTGTATTCATTTAATCTGTTGGCTCTTCTTTAAAAAAAAAAAAAAAAAAAAAAAAAAAAAAGGAAAGGAAAGAAGAAAAGAATGGAGAGGGGCCATAGGAACCTTCTCACGTCTTTTCACCTCAAGTGAGACTTGGATTGATGGATCATGAGAGAACCCTCTCTCCTCAACCCCCCATCCAATTCTGTTGAGGCTGAAGATTAACCTAATTTCTCATTTTTGTTTTATCCCCAACTCAGAATCTGCCAGATATTAGAAGACCTGGCAGATGATAACCAAGACCCAGAGAGGTCAGAATAGCATGGATATCACTGGGCAAGCCTACTGAGTTTTGTTTTCATCATAAAACCATTTTCTGCCTCTCTGGATCTAAGGGTCAGACTTTCTTTTTTGTCCCTCCTTTCTCTGGGTCTGGGGCTCTTCCCAGGACTCTCTTTCAGTTTGTCATCTTTACCCTTCAAGTTTCCTTTTTCTAAGCACAACATTTTAGCACCTGTTGACCTTGACTTGTAGACTTTTAGTGCTAGAAGGGACTGCAGAGTGACTCAGCTCACCCAGCTCCCAGAGAATTTCAGTTCTCAGATGGACTGCAGAAGTCAGCCAATGCCAGGCCCCTTTCTAATTGGGGAATCCTTTCTACAGTGTCCCTAACAAACAAAGAGGTCATACCCTTCTTAATAACTCTACCTGAAAACTTCACTGCTTCCCTTCTAAGCAGGCAAGTGGTTATTCATCTTCACCTTCAGAGAAAAGTGACAAAAAAAAAGTCTCAGGGAGCTTGGGAATCTCCAAGTTCATTGTTTTATCTAAAGGGACCCTTGGCTCCTGAAGGAGATTCCTGCTAGTTTCTAGCAACAATGTTCTTGGAGGAATGACTAGCCATCAGAGAATAAAAGGCTGGGCCATAATTTATTCAGGATGAAGGGGAAAAAATAAGTTAATTGTTTCTGGAGAAATTAGCTCAGAGAGGCAATACAGTCAGTTCAGCTCAAAAAGCATTTTCATAGTGCTTGAGTTTTTATCACACTGTACTAAGCACTAACGATGCCCCCCCCAAAAAAAGAAAAGAGATAGAAAGGAAAAAAACAAAAGTAGCTTCTTGTATTTATTTAATCTGTTCTTATTTTTAAAAAAAGGAAAGAAAGAAAAAATGGAGAGGAAAAAAATTGTCCCTTTCCTGAGGGTACCTACACTCTCATTGAAAGGCTGCTAAATTAGGAATTAGGAGATCTGGGCAAGTCACTTCCTCATTATGGTCCTCAAGTTCCCAATCTATAAAATAAAAGAGGATCTCTTACAACCCTGAATCCTGTGATTCTACAGATTCATGCAGAGAATACATGCGTATGGCCCTTTTAAGAAAAGCATCCCCTTGAAAATGAGTCCCTTCAGTCGGCTGATTGGCGCTTGGCTTTGCATGTGATTGTACAATCTCTCCTGGAGTTATGGAGGCTGAGGCTCTAGAACAAACACTGGGCATGAAGATTTATCCCTCAGGAAAGATGAATATGGTGTAGTAAATGGAAAACAGTGCTTGGAGTGGAGAGGATCTGGGTTCAAATCCTGTCTCCTTTTTAGGACAAAATATTTGCCCTGTCTGGGACCCAGTGCCCTCTTCCACAAAACAATGGGAGGTAGACTAGACAATCTCAGATTGCTTTTAGGCTTTTCTTACGGTTCACTATTCTCAGGCCTTCAAGCCCTCTCACCCAGAAAAGCTTTTAGACATCAAGGACCACTTGACCACTGAACACACCTTTAGATGAGCTCCCTTCCTGACTTTCCCCAGGCCAAACCATACCATCAAGGGTTTCCAGGTAACAAATTGTTAACTAATGTTTTCAGTATTTAGTATGGAGCAAGAGAGTTCAAGTTGGTGAATTTGAGTTAACCTTGTGTTAACAGTAGTGACATTTTTGAGACTTAACATAAGGAATTAGCTTCTGTAGCACGTTTACTGTGAAATTTTTTTTAAGCCAGGTTAGGATAATTGTGTGGTGTCCATAGGTGGGACGCATTGGTGTGGGTGTTTTAGCGTGTGTATACTTGTGTGTATGTGTATGTGTGATAGACTTTAGACTACTCCTAACTCTATCTTCTCTTTGCCCACTTAGAGTAGGAGAGGGGTTGGGAGGGCAGATGAGCCAGTGCTCAGCAGTGTGAGCATTGTATTACCCCTTATGATGTCCCGGGGTTCTTTGTGCAGTGTAGGACCAACATCTCACCTGGACCACTGGGAATTTGTGGTGAAGACAACGAATATTGAGACACAAGTCACAAGATTTCTCCTGTTTGCACAGTATCCTGGGAGTTATAACTAGAAGTAAACTTGGAGATCATCTTATTCAACTCTCATTTTATAGAGGGGGCGACTGAGGCCCTGTGAGGCAATTGCCATGGCCAAAAAAAAGTATTCATTGGGAAACAACGTCTTGGTGATCACCATCCTCCCCTTGTCCTTAAGGTTGGCTTTTTGAACAACAGCACGGCTGCCAGAGCTGCTGCTTGTCTGGTAGAGCCTTGTCTGGTACCCACCCCACAGGGAAGCGGTGACTTTACAGTTGGCTTGGGAGTGGAGCATTGGAAACGTCCTTGCCATTGGGAAGGGTCCTTTATCTTGGGTGTCTCCAGGTCCACAGGGGTTCTTCCACTCTTTTGCAGTCTCCCACCTCATCTTACCCATCATCCTGTGGTTCCACCCAGCTACATGCTCCTCAGCTATGTTATTAACCTCCCTGAAATTACTTCATTGCTCTTCTTTTATGTTAAATTCTACAGAAGAGTCCATTTTCCCCTTAAGCCTAGGGAGACAAGAATTGTGCTCCTCTGCCCCCACACTCTAGCTCAATTGCAGATCATCCTCCAAAGCATAATGACCCCCTCATTGTAAGAATCAGGGTGGTATACGGTGCAGAGAACACTGGACCTGCAGTCAGAAGCCCTTAGCTTTTCTGACTCTGCTGCTAACTCGCTGGGTAATCTTGGCAAGTCCATTTTCCTTGGTCCTTAATTCTTCATCAGTAAAATGAGATGAGTTATGGAGTGGAAAGGGATTAAGGTCTAGAATCAGGAGGTTGGGTCTGCATCCTGATTTTGCTGCTGCTGTGTGGACAGGTTACTTTGCGGGAAGGGGCAGGGAGAGTCAGGTGATATTCCTTCCAGAACCATGACCCTATGACCACTGGATCTCTGAAGTTCCTTCCAGAATTTGTATCCTAAGCTCGGGAAGCGAGGTGGGTGACTTTCTATGCAGTTCCTAGAGGATGTCGGACCTAAGGCTCTCATAGACACCACCAGACGGGCGTCGTGAGCACATCAGACCACATGGGTTACCACTGGGCCGTTGCAGTGGATTCATGGGCCTGGAGGACAGATCTCCCTGATGCTTGAGTAGAGGTGTTCCTTAATTCGGGACTTGAAAAGCCAATCGTGGAATAACAAATTAACCCTACTCAGCTTCTCACTCTCAATCTTACGTACTGAGAGGAACATCTACATGGAAGGTTGTGCCATCTCCCACCACCGTGAAGAAAGAAGTCCCTTACAAAGTAGCCAGGCAGGGTCAAGATGCTGTGCATTTGTCGGGCTATCAGAAATGGACTAATTGTGCATTGATCTCATTATGTTATTACCTTTTGTATTTATTTTAGGTGACTCCTGTATTTTATAAAGGGAAGTTTCACTGTGTGATTATTAATCTGTATTCTTAATATAATTTGTCAAATAAAAGTTTGTTTTAACCACTTCTCACCAGCCATTCCCCTTTCCCTGTTTGCTGCTATCCCAGAAGCCCCAGAGGATCAAGTGACCTGAGCTTCAACTCAAGCTCCAGTTCTGAAAGGAGAGTAATCATAGACTTTGCCCACAGTGTAGAGGGCTCACACTGTAAAGGGATGATACTGGACTGAGGAGTCGGAAAACTTGTCTTCTAGTAAGAGACATGGTATAGTGGGGAAAGCTCTGGCTTTGGTTTCGAAGCTGGCTTTTGTCATACGGTCGGTCACATCTGGTTCCTTGTGGTTCCATTTGGGGCTTTCTTGGCAAAGACACTGGACTGGTTTGCCATTTCCTTCTCCACCTCATTTTATAGACGAGGACCTGAAGTAAACGGGTTAAGTGATTTCACAGGGTCACACAGCTAGTGAGTGTCTGAGGCTGCATTTGAACTCAGGAAGGCGAGGCTTCTTGAGTTAAGAACTGGAGCTCTATCCAGTGCACCAACTCACTGCCCCAGAATCCTTTGGATTCAAGAGACTTCAGTTCAAATCTACCTTTAGTCAATTACTTTGCTGTATGACTTTGGGCAAATCATTTAACCTCTTTGTAAATTAAGTGTTAGGCTACATGACCTCTCAGGTCAATTCCAGCTCTAAATCTGTGATCCTATGACCCAGCTTTGGCTCTGCCCCTATCATCTGCATGATCTTGAGCAAGTTATTTGTACTTTCTAGGGCCCAGACCAGGGTTCGCCTCCTTGGTGAGATAAAAATGGTAGGTGATCCCCATGCTCCCTTCTAGTCCTGCATCCTAGTGTTCTAAGTGTCTATCCATCTCTAAGACAATTATTCTTTCTTTAAATGCATATAGATATACACGTGTGCATGTGTTACCACCAAGCGTAGAATGGATAATCCTATTTAGAGGTTGGATCGTCAACAAAGTCCCTGATCTTCCAGTCTTGTGGGGAAAGGGAAGAGTAGTTTGTCCTCTGCTCCTTCGTGCATTTTAGATAGAGAGGTTGGCTCTGTGTTAATTCTCTATTCTGTATGGATAAAGAGGATTTAGGAGGTGAGGGGGGTCGCATATCTATTTTCTTGCAATTGCCTCTCCATACCCTCGGGATGTGTTTTTGAAAGGAGAAAAACCCCCACTCCAGTATTCCAGTAAAATGTGAAGTGAACATTTAAACTGAAAGGCGGCAAAAGAATGCTGAGCTGTTTTTTTATCTCCCATTTGCCCTGGAGCCCATGTCTGTTGTGAGCGGTGTCTCTCTCTCTCAGGGTGGAGGAGACAGCCATACTGCTGCAGTTGCCAGTAATTTCAGTCCTGTCCTAACTGCTCACCTGCTTACAAGATGCCACTCCAAACCACCTAGAGAAGGGGGCTGCAGGGCATTTGCTCAAGTGGGACAGGGGGCGCTGGGTTGGTTTTAAGAAAACCTCCGTTCAAGTTTCATCATCAAAGCTCTTTTCTTTCTGTACATAAGACCTTTGAATTTATGGTCTAGACATGACAGTCTGGGATGTCACTGCCTCCAGCCCTGTTATTGCCAGATTAAGGAACCCCTCTCCATCAGGGAAAAAGTCTATCAGGCAAAGGCAGTGCTGTCTGGTCAAGTGTGAGAGTGTAGAATATTAGGGGGAAGGACCTTAGAATAGAAACTGCTAAGCTAGAAGGAAGTCAAGAACATGGAATATCAGAGAGGGAGGGAGGGACCGCAGCAAAAAAAAAAAAGTGTTAAATGGGGCAATGGGTGTATACTTTTTTAATTGCACAGCACCAAGAGTCAAAAAAGGAAAAAAAAGTAGGCATTTGAATCTTGCTTACTGCTTGTTGATGGGATGACTTTGGGCATATTATTTAACCTCTTCATCTGTTTATCTAGAAATTTCATCTATCTTCCTCATACATTTGTTATGAGAACCAAATGAGATAGTGACTATAAAGAGCTTTGTAAATAGTAACACACAAGGTAAATTCTTTCATTTTCATTCTCATCATTATTATAAGGAAAATGTGAGAGCTGAAATGGACCTTCGAGTAATTCAATTCAACACAAATGTTAGGTACTTACAATGTGCAAGGCATTGTGCTGAGCATTCAGGTTATAACTAGTCCAAACCTTTAAAAAGTTTACATTCTATGAGGGAAGAAACGGATCATTGGAACATAAAATAGTAAATTTTGAAGAAATCTTAATAAAAGTTGCTCAGACTTATAAAATGCTTTGAAGCGTGGCTTTCCCAACAATAACCTGAGGAAGTAGGTAATCTAATTGCTACCATATCCATTTTACAGAAGAAGAAACTGACTCAGTGAGATTTTCTCACTCACTGCATGCGATCACAGAGCTTGTGTTGCAGGTAGAGGATGGTCCATCTCGGTTCTCCCAACCCCAAGTGCAGGATTATTGGTACTCTCCCCTGTAATGCTCATTAGAACATAGAATTTCAAAGCTGAAAAGGATCTCAGAGATAATAAAATCCACCTCTTTACTTTGCAGACTCATGAAGGGCATTCTAATTGTGTTCAGTAAAGAGGTACAGGATTGCAATTCTAGAAGAGCCTTTGGTGGTCACCTAGTGCAAGAATCTCATTGAAGAAATGGATCCAGTGAGGTGAGGTTACTTGGACTCAGGCTATACATAGAATAAGTGGCAGAGCTTAAACTAATGTGTCATGACCCTGAGCTTGATATTCTTTCCCTGATGCTACACTGTAGCTTCAACAATCCCTGTTGGTGGTCCTTCCCCTCTGTCTCTTTCCCTAGGATCGTCATCCTATGATAGCCATTAACATAGCTACTGCCTTCAGGAAGCATATAATATATTTGGAGAACTAAGATATGCAAGTATTTAAAGTATCAATTATCTTATGCCTGATATACACTAAATCAGTGTAATAATAACTCACACACACCCCCCTTTCCTGAGTACAGTGGGATTTCAGAGAAGGAAGAAAGTATGGACAGAAGTTACTATGGCTAGGAAGGGCTTGCTCAAGGAAATATAACTTGAACTAAGTCGTTAAATACATAGAAAGTTTGGTGAGGAAATGGAAGACATGCTAAAACTCGAGGTAGGTGTCAGACAGTGGAGAAAAGCCATGGCTTTGCTTGTTACCTGTTACTATAGAAAGCCCAGTTTAGCATGAGAGACCCTAAATGAACATTTTGTGCCATCTAGAAATTCAGAAATAATAATTCAGCATTTGTTTAAGGTTTGCAAAGTACAAATATCTTTATCTTCAGAATCACCTTGGGAAGTAGGTGTTATTACCATTTTATGGATGTGAAAACTGAGGCAGAGGCTAAGTGACTTGTCTAGAAAAACACCATGCTAAATGGCACATGAACAAGAATGAGCATCAGCAGATCAGGTAGATTAATGACTAGAAGGACAGGGAGTCTAATTCTAGAAGGCCATTACAACAATCTTGGCTTGAGATGATGATCTCCAAGATTTAAAGATATCAATGGGAAAAGAGAGGATGAATTAAATCTGGGAGACATTTCAAATGTAGAAACAAAATCCAATGATAAATAATAGATGAAAGAAAAGATGACCAAGATTTGCTGGCTGAGAAATTAAAAGAATAATATTAATGGAGATGAGATAGCTGGAAAGATACCTTCTCCTACTGGGCCATTCAGTCTAAGATGATGGAGGGAGTCCTGTCATGAGACCAGGAATTGACTCCCTGCTCTGTTACTCACTAGCTGTATGATTTAGGCCAAGTCACATCCATTTATATCCATGAGCATTTCTTGGTTGCAAGTCTTTTCCAAGGTCTCTTCCAACTCTTAACATTTTATGATGAGCTGAGCATGTGTTGAATGAATAAAAGGGATGGGGAAGTTTTCATTACACTGTTTGAGGGATTTGTTTAAACAAGAGTCCCTCAAGCTTCCATTCTAATAAGATCAGATACCCTTTATAGAGGAGTGGTGGCCAGAGAGTGGAATTTCCTTTGAGAAACTTACTGGGATATTGAGTGGAGCTATGGGACAAATCGTCAACCTTTCCAGGAATAATAATGTCGATTGATTACTGCTCTCAGAGCTAGAGATAAAAATCGAATGTTGATATGGAGAAGGAAGAACAGTAAAATTATATAAATGGAAGTGAAGCAGTGTGTTGGGTCTGGGTCAGTCTAGATACAGTGAACCCCCACAGATCAGGAGCCCTTCAGGGAATGTACTGAAATACCTAGATGGACCAAGGTAGAGTAAGGAAATAGCATGAAGATGTTTGCATTCAGAATTTAGGGCAAGAAGATCCATTTGTAAATGTCCTGAAGGCAATTAGAAACTGGACCAGTTGTGATGGTGTGCTGAAATTCACAGCATGGAGTGTAATAGGGATAATGCAAAGTCCTGTATTGAGGTTCAAAGTCAACTGCCCAACTATAGGATAGAGGAGATAAGGCTCTACAGCAGGAAAGTTTTAGCTGATTTCAAGTTCAATATGTGCACCTTAAAATGCAGCTTTAGGGTACATTAATAGATGTGTATTATCCAGATAAAAGGAGACCCTATTGTAATTAGCATTGATCAGATCTAAAATATCGTGTTCAGTTCTGGGTACTGAGAGTCAACATAGTATGGAGAGAGTTGGGTTTGAATTTTGGAAGACCTGGATAGATTCAAATCTGGCCTCTAATGGGAATAACTGTGACTAAGTCACATAAGCTCTTTGAGCTACAGGTAACTTTCTAAGACTGTAAATTATAGATAAGTATCATCAGAAGAGGGAGTTGACACACCAGTGAAATCACAAGCATAATATTGGTATTGACAAATTTGGGGTACCACATTTGAGAGAGGAACATGATCAATCTGTACCCACAAAAGGACAACCAGCATGTTGATAACGAGTCAAATCTTAAAAGCTGGATTAAAGGATATACTATTTGACATGAAGAAGACTCAGGAGGGTTGTAATCATCTTCACATATCTGTAAAGGATCATTGTGTTTCTGGACTTAGCCTCTATTAATCCAGAGGACAGAACCAAGGGTCAATGGAAGGTACGCTTTGGTTCCATAGAAGAACTTTGTAAGACTTACAAACGAGAGCAGCCAAGTGGCCCACTGGATAGAATACCAGCCCTGGAGCCAGGAGAAACTGAGTTTAAATTCAGCCTCAGACACTTAGTGTATTTTAGCTGTATGACTCTGGGCAATTTACTTAACTCCAATTGCCTTGCTCCCCCCCCTCAAAAAAAAAGCTTTCAAATGTCCAGCAGTGGTATTAGGTAGCAAACTCTATATCATTTGAGGTGTTCAGGTAACCAGTAGATATTTATTTAATGAAGATGTGGAGGAATTCCTGGTCAGATACAGATTGGACTAATTACCTTCTGAAATTGTTTTCTTGCTCCAAGATTTTATGGCAAGCAAAAAATGGTTGGTAGAGCAGATTGACAGAGAATTTCTGAATATGTTACCTTGTGAGGCAGTGACCTCCCCATCACTAGAAATGTTGATGCAGAGCCTCAATGAGCATTTTTCTGAGTCTCTTGCTTTGGATAGGAAGTGAGGCAGGGTTTTGTCTAAGATCCCTTCCAATTCTAATATTCTGTGATTTATAAAAGAAAAAATTGTAATTCACCTAAATCAAATTCAAGAGCAAGAATTTATTAATCCCCTACTATATGCAAAATACCAAATTAAATGGTGGTAGGAATAATCAGCACCTAATATATGCCTAATATGTGCTGAGAACTTTACAAATGTTATATTTCATTTGATCTTCCCAACAATTTGGTAAGGTGAGTACTATTTTTATCCCCATTTTAGAGTTGGTGAAAGAGAGGAAAAGGTGAAGTGACTTGTCCAAAGTCAAAAAGCTAAGAAGTATTTGAAACCTTAATACAAAGACAAAAAAGGGGGAGGAAAGGAAGAAGATAATTCCTACCCTCTAGTGGAAAACAATATGAACATATTGTAGTGCTCTCTCTGGTTTTACTTCACAAGCCAAACTGGCAGGTGAGTGGCAGGTTGAGAAGTTAGAAAAACAGCTAATACTATTCTCAAGGTTCTAGGGATAATCCTGTGGTTAACAGTCCTTCAGCACTATAGCCCATGAGCCCCCACCAGTGTGCCTACCCCTTAACAATTCTTTAGCCAAAGAATGTATTCAAATGGCATCACAACAATAAGCACAAACTATTTCCCCTCCAAACCTAAAGCATATTCTCCCACAAAGGCATAAAAGAATCTATTTCAAGTGGCAACAACTTAAAGGACAATGGTAGGGAAGCATATTTGAAGGAAGCATAAGGAAAACGTGACTCACAACTCCAAGAATCGGGATTCCTTACAAAATTTGCTCAGAAGCAGAGCATTGGTGATGGATGAGTTGCTGCCTAACTGGCCTGGCTCCTCACTGGGCATAGTGTCTCTGGATGGACGGGTCATCTGGCTGGATCATCATAGGGAGCGGGGTTTCAGCTGGGCTGGGTCATGCAGGTCGTTTGACTTCACTGCTGGCTTCTTACCAGACTTGGCTGCTCTGGGCAAATGCGGAGCTGGGCAGAAGGTCCAGCCAGAAAGGTCATTTAATTACTGCTGGTTGGTACCCCACCCTTCTTGGCTGGAGTGTTGCGGGGTGTTTTTAGAAAACAACCCTTAGCCTAGAATTTGCCCCAGTCTCTCCTCTTTTACTCTTCCAGATTCTTGGTTCACCACCTCCAGGCAAAAGGTGGAGAAGTCTAGATTCTCCAGTTCAGCAATCCTTTCTGATTCAGAGGTGACTTCCTCAGTTTTTGGACTCCACCTTAAGAAGATCAGTCAAGTTACACTTCCCAGATTTCCACTGGGTCTCATTCAGATGAGTAACTGGGGACAAAAGTACTGAAGCAATATGTGCCCTTCTTCTGTCTTTTCCTGTTTAATTGGGCTATTCAATACTCAGATTCCTTTTAAGATATTTCCTCAACATTTAGAAAGCCTTCACTTTCACTTTTTGATGTCCCCATTGTTCTTCTTTTGTCCCTTCAACTTTGCTAAAGTGAATTTACAACAAAATTTTACAACAAAAAGTAAATGCAAAGTACATACAAAGTATTTATAGATTAAAATATAGCTATGGGGCACTTAGGTGATTCGGTGGATAGAGCCAAAAGTCAGGAAGAACTGAGTTCAGATCCGATTTCAGACATTTGCTAGCTGTGTGATCCTGGGCAAGTCACTTAACCCCTGATTGCCTCAGTTTCCTCCTTTGTAAAATGAGGGTGACAGTACCAACCTCATGAAGTTGTTATAAAGATCAAATGAAATGATATTTATAAAACATTTAGCATAGTACCTCGCACATAGTAAGCACTAGAGATATGCTAACTATTATTAACTATTTTTGCTATCAGCAGAGATCCATCCAAAGATGAAGTGGACTCCCATAGAAAAATTACTGAAGATGTACTAGAAGACACTGAAAAAAAAATTTGTCAATATTTTAAAGTGTAACCTCTCCCCTTGAGCCCATCTACTTCCTTCTCTCATCTTAAATCTCTCCCTCTTTTCTACTGCTTGCAAAATACTAACATCTTTATCCTTAAAAAAAAAATTCTCCTGAACACACCATCCCCTCAACCTATTTTCCTGTATCTTTCCTTTTCCCTGCTAAATTCCTAGAATCATGAATTGCCCTTGGAAGAGACCCCCCAAAGTCATTTGATCCTACCTGTTCCTAACCAAAAATTCCCTCTGCAGCATTGTTGGTCCTTGTTAAATTCTAGTGAAAAGGATATCTTTACTTCCCAACACCACCTAGTTGCTTTTGGATAGCGCTGATCATTAAGAATATATTCCCCCTCCCCACCCCCTAGTTCAGTCTAAATCTGCCTCTGCAGAATCACTAATCAGATCTCTTTGTCTCTTTACTTCTCTTCCTTCATAAACTCATTTGCTCCAGTGGGTTTAATTTTCACCTCGATGCAGATGGCTTCCACATCTATAGTCTGGGGGAAAGTGTGGATATGTACACAGCCTCTCTCCTGAGCCCTAATCCAACATTTCCTACTTCCCGTTGTACAGAGCCATCGGGATATCCCATGGGTACCTGAAACTCAATACATCTAAAGCTGAACTCATGATCTTTCTCCAAATCTGCCCTTCCTTGAAACTTTTCTCTCAACTCTCCTGCCATCTTCTCAGTCACCCAGGCTTGAAAGCTCCCTCATTTTTGACACTTTGCTCTCTCACACCTGCTAAATCCAATCTAAGGTGAAGCCTTATCACTTCAATCTCTGCACCTTGTCTCAAACCCTCCTCCTTCCACTCTCCCTCTTTACAGAGTCAACGCCTTCACCTGGATTGTGCAATCAACATGTATTAAGCGCCTACTGTGTGCTTGTTTTTAAGTAGTTCCTTAACTAGTGTTCTTGTCTCCAAACTTTCCCCCTCTCTACGGTATCTTTCACACAGCTGCCAAAATAATCTTTCTAGGAAGGAAACGTGTCATGAGGCAAAGTCCACTGAACTTGCAGTCAGGAGAGAGCTGCATTCCAAGCTCTTGCTCCAGGTGCGATCCTCAGCAAGTAGTTTAACTTCCCCTGCATTCTTATCTCACAGGGTTGTTTGGAGGAAATGTCATGTAATCCTTAAAGCGCTATATTGTAACATGTGCATGGCTTCCACAAGCTAGCATCTCCGCCACCTCCATCAAACCCTCAGTGACTCCCCAGTGTCTGGAGATAAATATATATATTTTATGTATAGGGGAGCCACTCCTCACTTCCACCTATTGAAACCCTTCCCCCCCCCCCCAAGTTTCAGCTGGAGCACTTTGTGAAGCTTATTCTGACCCAGCTCAAAGCATTCTGGGGTTTCCCTAGAAGACTTTCCCTGAATTTCTCTTCCACACCCTGCTGCTAACTGAGTAAGTGTTGCATGTCCCTTCCACACCCCTCCAGTAAAACAGGTGGTTTTTGTAGCCCCGGCCATAGGAAACGATAAAAACGGCGGAGACAGGAGCCCGAAGGGGGCTTCGGGGTCTTGGGAGAAGACTCTGAATCTCCCGTCGGGCTAGAGCAGAGAGTGCGTGGAGAGGCAAAGTGGGAGACAGATTAGCAGTCCTGTGAGGTCAGTAGTCTGGGTGTTGTTTTAACCCATTTAACAGATGGGGAAACTGAGGCTTGGAGCAGCTCCAGGGGCCGCACGGCAGATGGGCCAAGGGCCGGACTCGGGCCCAGGTTGCTGGTCTCCAGATACCTGGAGGAAGCGGCCAGCGGGCAGGGACGAGAGGCGGACGCCCAGAAAGCCGAAGGCAGCGTCGGCTCAAGAGAAGCAGGGCCCGACTGTCCGGTAAAAGGAACCTCTAGATGGGAAGCTTGCCGAGGCCAGGAGCGGCGCCATCGCGCGGGCGAGCGTTTTCCGGGATTGGCGCTCACTCGCCGGGTTGCGGACGGCCCGGATGTGACGCCTTGGGGAGGCTCGGGATCTGGGTAAGGACTCCTGGATCCCCGTTCCAGCCCTGGCGTGCGAAGGGCCGCTCGGTGTCTTCCTCTGGGGGAGGGGGCCGTCATTTCCCCGCCTCCCCTGAGGGAGGCGCTGTGCGCGTGAGTCGCTAACTCGGGGTACGGACGCAGCGGTGAGACGGCGGGCCGAGAGCCCCTCTTCTGCCTCAGGTGGCAGGGAAAGACCCGAACTGGCAGTGCCGGGCCCCGGGTTTGCGTCTGGAAGCGCCACGGCCGCCTCCGAGCTGGGGTGCTTTCGTTTGCTTTCCCGTGACTCAGTTTCTGTCAAGTAAGCCGTGTCCTCTCCGGGGGAAAGGGGGAGCGAAGAGCGCCCCCCCCCACGGCGTGGACACGGGTCTCGCCAGAGACAGGAAGCGTGGGGGGAGGAGGAGCGAGGAATGAGGCGTTTATGGCTTGTGACAAGGATTCCAGAATGTTCACTGAAAGGGAATTTGCTTTCGGGCCAAGCTGGTCCCACCTTTCCACCTTCGCTCAGTTTCCCATTCGCCGCGGCTCCCGGTGCATTCTGGGACTTGGCAAGTCTGGCGTCTCCGTCAGTCCCCCCGATGGCCACCCACTGAGCCCTCCTCCTTCCCCCTCCCCCCGGGGCTTCCTGCCGGGACGGGCTCTGGGCCGCGCTGAGCGCCGGAGGCGGGCGTGGCCGCTGGGTCCCGCTCTCCCAGCCCGTCAGCCGTCCCCGAGCAGGGATTTGTGGGGAGCGAAGGCCGGACTGGGAGCCCTTTGCGGCTCCCCCCTGGGCGGCGTCAGCCGCGAGGGTCACCGAGTCTTGGCCGGGGCTGGGGCGGCTTTCACTCCAGAAAATGAGCTGCGCGGTGCGCGCCCCTCCCGGGACCCTTCGGCCTGTCATCGCGTGTCGGGGGGACGCTCGGCAAAGGAGCGGCCCAGGCACAGCGCTCCCGGGCAGGCGCCCCGCGCCCCGCGGCCGGAGGGACCCTGGGAGCAGTCCTAACCCCTTCCCCTTACAGAGGGGGAAACCGGGTCCCGGGGAGGGGGAGGGGCGCTGGTGACGGCCATTATCCGGCTCCCGGTCCCACGTTCTTCTCACTCCGGGGACAACCGTGAGCCGGGTCCCCGCGGGACAGGCAGCCCCAGCTCCACCTGCAGAACGACCCCCGCTGTGGCAACAAAGGCCCGGTGCGGGATGCGGACGCTCCAGGAGGCAGCACTCGCCTCCCGGGCAGCCGGAGCCGAGATGGACCCGAGTTCTACTCATTCCCCGGCACAGATTCTCTGGGGGCCCTGAGGCACGCACTGGGTCTCGGTTTCCTCATTTATAAAATGCATTGGTTGATCTAGCTGCTCTCCGAGGGCCCCTCCAGCTCTCCATGGGAGCCTATGATTTAACTGGCTCTTCCAGTTCTGACTTTGTAAATTCTCTATTCCCACACCTCCATCCCGACATCCCCTCCAGCTCTAACAGTCCCATCTCTTGAGATCCTCCCCAGGCACTGAAAATGGCCTCTGACTCCTTTCCTTCTGCTTCATGCATTTCCCCTCCCCGCCCCAGCCCCCAACCACTATTTGTGGTATTTTACTTAAAATTCACAAAAAAAGAGGGGGGGGGGTGTTGTAGAGCTAGCTTAAGTTGAGCTCACCATCTATGGTTTAAAAATTTTTTTGAAGTTTCAGACACTTGTTTGGACCCAGGCCAATTCTGT
This sequence comes from Sarcophilus harrisii, assembly GCF_902635505.1. NCBI lineage: Eukaryota > Metazoa > Chordata > Mammalia > Dasyuromorphia > Dasyuridae > Sarcophilus > Sarcophilus harrisii. The sequence continues at coordinate 451,104,387 of NC_045427.1, forward strand.
AACTTGAGCTTCTGCCGTCCATTATGTGGCTTGGAGGCGAACATCTTGCTTGCTTGCCTCTCTGTGGAAGAAGCATAAATTCCCTCCCTCTCCTGAAGCGATTGTAAGCAGATCTTTCAAGACCTCTGGAAAAAAAAATCCAATATGGCAGTTCTGGGACTTAGGGGGAGGGGAAAGAGAAACTCTGGGCCTCAGAGACAGAAAAATTTGGCAGCAAGTAATTTTTTCCCCCTTCAGACCCACTCCTGACTTGAAAAACCCTGGCAACCCTCCCTCACTTCACTGCAGAAGAGGGGGACTATGGGTGTGAAATATTGCATATATTGTCAGTGGCAGTTGATGCATTGGTTGAATTTGCTGAACTGTTTTTTTTTTTAATTTTTTAAATTTTTGTTTCAAGGGAGCACTTACTGCAGAGGAGAAGGTATAGGGTATGGTTGGAAATGAATATATTATAAAAACAAAAGGCATGAATTTTAAAAAAACCAAAAAACAACAGCAACACGTATTCTCTAAGTAAACTTTATAGAGAATGGCGAGCTCTTGAGTTCATATCTAAATTAGAGATTCTGGGATTCTAGAATGTCAGTTTTAACTCCCTTAGTTCAAGGGAAGTGATGTAGTTGGAGGTGGAAATCCTCTCAAAGATCAAAGGGGGAAGAAAGGGAGAGAAGGAAGGAAGAAAGGGAGGAGGGAAGAAGAGAGGGAGCGAGAAAGGAAGGAAGGAAGCAAGAGTGGGAGGAAAGAAGGAGGGAGGGTAGAAAGAAAGAGGGAAAGAAGGGAGAGGGAGGGAGGAATAGAAAGGAGGGAGAGAAGAAGGAAAGAAAGAATGGAGAGAGGGGGAAAGAGGGAAAAGAGGAAGGAAGAAAGGGTAAGAAGAAGGAAGGAAGGAGGGGGGGAAGGAGAGATGAAGAGAAGAAAGGAATAAAGGAGAAAAATGTATTACTGTATACCAGGCACTGTACTAACCATTAGAAATGTACTTTTATAAGCAAAAAGATAGTCCCTGCCCTCAAAGAGCTTACAATTTAACTTGGGAAGAAAATACACAAAAGGGAGCTGAAAGGGAGTCAAGATGATTGAGGGGCAGGAACTTGGGGAGGGGCTTTAAATATGACATGAAGCATTCAGAGGGTATTTCCACAGGTGAAGAAAGGGAGGCTCAGAGCGGGAAACAGGCTTGTCCAAGAATATACAACAGCAAAAAGTCCAAGTCTCAGATACAGATTTTTTTTTCTCTTCTCCCAGCACTGCCTCTCCACAAAGGGGCCTAGGGTGAGCACATCTGGAATTCCAAGCCTCAGAATGGTGCTAGGAGAAAGGCAGTGTAGCCTTGTAGATAGAGCACTGAGCATAGTCAGGAAGAACTGGTATTAGTTCCTACTCAGTCACGAGCTAAATAAATGTGAAATGGTTTGCAAATCTTGTGGCATTATAGAAATATCAACATTATTTCATTCTCATCTTTATTCATTGGAGCTCAGATAGAAATGTTCCTGGTTACTGCTTACTATCTTGCTATTTTTTTATATTTAATGTTCAGTAAACCATTGAGCAGGTAGAGAAAATCATTGGTTTATATGATTGAATAAATGTTTGGGATGCAGACTTATCTAATGTAGTTTTCATTATTTTATATACTATGTTAAAAAAAAAAAAACCAATGTAGATCATTAGGTAAAATGGGAAAACTTCAGAAAATGTAACATAAATGGAATACTTTGGTTCCATTGATTGGCTTGTAAAGAGAGGGAGTGTGGTAAAGGGGAGTCTCCCTGGATTTAATGTGATAGGGGACCAAAGTTTCTGGCCCAATGCTGGCACTTATCATCTGTTCATCTCTGGGCAAGTCAGAGCCCACAGAGCCAGCAGAAGCTTTTCATGGACAATAACGTCTGGCCATTTCTGAGTTACTGTAAGGGGTCCTCAGGGTCCCTATGGGCACCAAGTTGTGTTATTTTTCATCTTATTTAGCTCTGACAAAATACGTAGCATGACTCAGTATAATGAATAAGCAAACCTATTTTTTGTACACTGAGAAAAGTATCCCATGTATATATTACTATTTTTTCAAATATTCATGTATTCTGTATTTAATCAAATGCAAATCAATTTAAAAGCTTTGTGAATACATAGTAGCTCTGACATACATCGTGCATTTTCTCCTTCAAAGGATATTAATAGCACCACTATGATCATGTGGCAATCTGCAAAATATTCCTTTTTATAGTAAAAAGAAGTTCTTATACTCAAAAAGACTGGGACTCACTACTCTGATTCCATTCCCTGATTTTTTTTTCAATGTTATTTTATTTTTCTGAGTACACTAAAGATTCATTCTGTAGGATTTTGTTTTCCAATTTTTTTCTCCTTTTCTCCCTCTTCTCTCCCCAAGAGAGCAAGCAATCTGATTTTACAAACGCGTCTCAAAGAGGTTAAATATTTTACTCAGGAGGAAGGCAGGTGACAGTGGATAAAATGCTGGTGCCTGGAATCAGCGAGACCTGATTTCAAATGTGACCTTAGACATTTCCTAGCAATGTGATCCTGATCAAGTCACTTAATTCTTATTGCCTCAGTTTCCTTATCTGTATAATGAGCTGGAGAAAGAAATGGTGGACCACTCTGGGCTAGTGTCTTGGCCCAGGAAACCCCAAATGAGGTCACAGAGCCAGACAAGACTGAAATGACTGAACAGCAACAATTTACACGCAGGAAGTTCTCCCAATTCCAAAAGCAATGCTCTTCCTACTATACCTACTCTAGCTCAGGTTCCTCCTTTGTAAAATGTGGAAAATAATGCACTCATTATTGGATTGTTTTGTAAAACACAACTGTGAGTTATTATGTTACTATTATTGCTGCTATCTATGTGACTTGAGAAAACAATCTTTTCCTTTTTCTGAGCCTTAGTTTTCTTCTCTGAAAACTAGGAAGAATAATTTTTGTACAACTTACAGACGAATTGTGAGGGAAATGCCGTGCTTGACTTAAAGCCCTATAGAAATAGTAGTTCATAGCCTTTTTTTTTTAATTTATAAAACATATGCATGGGTAATTTTTCAACAATGACCCTTGCAAAACCTTCTGTTCCAGAAGTTCATATTCTTTAAGGTTACCTAGAATGTAACTGACATTACAGGAACCCTCCCCTTCCAACCCAAACTCTCCAGGAAAGCCCTCCTTTGGGGGATTTTTCAGGAACAAACTTCCTGACATGAAGGGGTATGCTTGCTCTCTGGCTCGCTTGCACACGAGCATATATACATGTGTACAGACACACGCTCCAGACTGGGGCTTCCCACCGTGACCCGACCAGTCTGTGTGAACCTTTGGCTTCCACCCCCAACCCCTAACCCAGCCAAAGCTGCTGGCCGCCCCCCAAAGAAAAAATATTTGGAATGGTCTTTGAATTAAATGAGATTAATCCTCGAGTCCCTGACATTCTCTTCAGGCATGTGTTTTTATAACCTCCCTTTCAAATGAGAACCATTTGTCCCACCAAACGTGAAGAACGCCTTCAGCCCCTCTGCCGTGCAAGTCATCACCGGCACCCGATTGAATATCACGGACAGTGCGAGGAGGTAGAGCCGAGGTGAGGGTGGGATGGAAACCAGAATTAACCTGGCCCTGCCGAGCTCGGCACGCCCCACCCAGGAGCCTTCCGTTCCCCTGTTCCTGCATCCCCAGGAAACCTCCCGTGGGCCCCATCCAGGAGGGTCTGCCTGGGAAGGAGCCACTGAGCTCCAAAGCTTTCCTCCTTCCTTTAAAGGGCGAGGTCCCCCAGTCCACAGACATTAAGAGCCTACTATGGGCTAGGACTACCTCAAGTGCTGGGGAAACAGACAAAAATTATGGTTTCTGGCTTCAGGGAGCTTACATCCTATATGTGTACATAGAAAAGCATATGCAAAATATATGCAAAACAAATTCAAAAGCAAATTTAGGGGGAGGGTGGTACAGTTGGGAAGGGGAGTGTCAGGAAGGTCTCATGTAGGAGGTGGGTGCACCAGGTAGTATGTGGTATCCTAGTATTAGTATGTCGCAGTTAGGAGGGACGGCATTCCAGGCATGAGGGACAGCCTGGGCAAAGTTGTAGTGGTGGGAGATGGCGGCCGGAGGTGGGGAATAGCCAGAATATCAGTTTAACTGAACCAGAGGACCCAACCATAGGGCAACAGCATCCCATGAGGCAGATCTGGGATTGGTTCTTGGGTAGGGACCCAGAGATTCCAGACAAGGCTACCCTCCACTTCTCCCACAAAACTGTTGTAAGAAAAGTATTTCAGATACTGGACTTGCTTTGTTGTTATCATCCTGAGATTTTCTTTAGGAATCCAATCCTCCTCCTGATCCAGAGCTACAATTAGGGCAGGCATTCTCCAAGGGGTACCAGATTTAAAGGGCACTGACAATACTCGAACCCTAATTCATTGAGTACTAATTAAGCACCTAGCATGTGCTAGACATCACAAGGATATAAAATAAAAATAAACTTCCTTAGAGTAATTACCTAATTGCTTTTCATCCTATATTTCCATCCCTTTGGACAAGATTATGAGCACCTTGAGGACAGGGAATGGGATTTTTTACTTTCTTTGTAATTCTAGGCTCTTGGCATAAAGCTTGGTACACAGTAGGTGACTAATAAATGCTTACTGACTTCCCTTGCCTGTCTTCCATGCTTAGAAAACTCTCCCTCCTCGAGTTTACCTCTCAGCTTCCCACAAACCCTCTTCTAAAGTACCATTTTCTACATAAGGCATTGCCTGTTCTCCCTCCTCACTCCCACCTAATCCTATCATGCCTTTATTTCAAAGACTACCTTATAGCTGACTGATTAGTTTTGTATATGGACCGTTATGTCTCCTGTAAGAATGTAAGCTCCCCGAGGGCAAGATCTCCTTCCCTTTTGTTTTTCTCTCTGGTGTCTAGCACATACTTAGTAAGGCCTGGATAAATGCTTAATTGTTGGATTAATTAAGGGATGCCTGATCAGATTTGACCAGTGAGTTCTTGCATCCCTGAAAGACTGTGAAGAAGAGAGACAGAAACAGAGAAGGGCAACTATTATCTCAATTTTCAAAAAAGGCAAGAGTAGAGTCCATAACCTCTTCTAGGCCAGCGAGTTTTATTTTAATTCTTTGGTGCCCCTTGGACAATGGCCCGGTCACCCTGCCTTAGTTATGGCTCTGAATCAGAAGAAGGACCACATTCCAAAAGAAAATCTCAGCGATAGAAAGAGATGATGATGATGATGATGACGACTACGATGACGACTTTCCCTGGGGTCTCTGGCAATGGAGGGTCTCTTTTATTCCATTTGCTCAGGAAATGAATGGTTCTTGTTCTGGGCACCTAAATTCTTAGTTATGACTCCAACTGTCCTTCCCAGGCTTCCTCCAGAGTCAAACTATCCCTGAATTTGTAATGACAAGGGGACTTCGAGATGATCCAATCAATTCCCTTATCTCAGAGATGAGGAAACCGAACTCCTGAGAAGGTGAGTGATTTTCCCAATGTCACAGGGCAAACAATTAGCTCAGTAAGTAAAACAAAGTAAATCAAGGGGGAGACTGCTAACAATTGGAAAGGGAAGTGTCAGAAAGGTCTCCGGTAGGAGGAGGAAGGTGCTTGAGATGAGCTTTACAGGAAACCAGATATTCTGTGATGAAGCAGAAGGACATTTCAGGCATAAGGGACAGCCTGGGCAAAGTTGTGGTGGTGGGAGGTGGAGTGCCACAGCAAGAATAGCAAGAATGTCGGGAATGTCAGACTGCAAATCCAGTGCATCCAAGAGTCTGCGTGGATGTCCTAATTCTGCTCCACACAGGGGTCTTTGAGTCTTAACAGCAAGCATAGTGTGTCCTACTTAAATGAGGAGTTATTTAGAGAAAAGCACATCTTAACATTAGCCATGTTTTATGGTATTTCAATTTATTTTGTTAAATTATTTTTCTCAGTTATATAGTATTCAGGTTTGGGCCACACTTGGGTGTGTTGTCCTCAGCTGTCTGCGTTCAGCACTTCTGGTAGAGAAAAGCACTGGATCCAGAGTTACCAGCCCTGGGTTCAAATTCTAGCTTATCTCCCCTCCACCTTTATCAGGGTATAACCTTAGAATAGTCAATCAACTTGCCCTTCCTCATTTGACAAAATGAAAAATCTGGGCAATGTGAATCTTAAAGTCCTTCCTGGCTCTAAAGCTTTATGATTCCAAGTCTTAATTCAACTTAGTATATGTTTATTGAACACACAGGTGGTGCCATAGTGCATGGAGAATCTGGCCTGAATCCAGCCTCGGATTCATATGTAACTGTGTGATCCTTGACCTCTGATGAATTCCCTAGTTTCCTCATCTGTAAAATGGGAATAATAATAGTACCCACCTCCCAGGGTAGTTGTGAGCATCGATGATAGAGGATTTGTAAAGTGCTTAATACCATGCCTGGCACTGAGTAGGTACTTAGAAAACACTTTTTTTAGGGAGATGGTATGATTTGGGCATATGGAATCAGAAGAAATGGATTAAGAAAAACTGATAGAGTTTAGAAAGCACTTTGTACATGTTATTTTCCTTGAGTTTCACACCAACCCTGGGCGGTAGGTTCTGAGGTTTTATTGTGCTTATTTTTCTTTTTGTTTTGTTACAAGGCAGTCTAGAGAGTAAAGACAGACTTTAAATTTCCCCAAAAAAGCCACTTAGAACTGTGACTGTGGACCCATCATTTGAACTCTTTAGGTCTGCCTCAGTTTGCTCATCAGTAAAAATAAGATGTAGAACTCATAGCCTCTAAAGGGTACTTCTGGCTACAAATCTTTTCTACCTTTATTCATTGCCCATAGTGTCAAACTCAAACAGAAACAGATTTTTGCAGGCAGCATGGTGACTTAGAAAACCACCCTATTAACATTGTCTGTGTTTGTATTTATTTTGTTCAAAATTTCCCCACTTTTTTCATCTGGTTCAGGCTTCACTCTAAGAGTTTTGTGGCAACTTGCAGTCATGGACCCAGAACTTGGTACCTCTGGACTGTAGGGAACTCCCTCCTATAACAACCGCGCTAGCACCCAGGACACCCCAGAATCAGCCAGAGTCAGGATAAGCAAAAGTCCTTAATCATTATTCTTGGGCCCCAGAGGCAGGATTGACAGGATGGAAGCAGATTCTCCATGACCACCTTCCCTCCTCTACCACTGAGCATGTGTCCTTGGCTAGCTTTACTCCACCTCCTAGTCCCTCCTATAATCTTCTATACACCAATCATTGAGCCAGTACGGATAGTGGGAAGGACCATTTTCCAAGCTTATGCCCATAGAGTATTGTCCAATCAGTGGTTAGCCTCAAGTGCTCAGTAGTCCCAACCTCAGTGCATCAATCCAATAATTTCATCCCTCTACACCCTCCCCTAACGCAAATAACTAACGTACTGGTCTTAGAGAACTGGGAGGGAGGGGGAGAAGAGGGAGGTTATAAAGGGAAATGACTTGCCCAAGATCAGACAGCCAAGATTTTCCGGAGTTAGCAAGAGTCTCATGAAGCCTCATGCCAGGAGCTAGGGAGGTGAAGAGTAAACTTGGGCTCACAAAGTAAAGTCATTTGCCCAAAATCACCAGACCTTCCTGATTCCAAATCCAGTTCCCTGTCTCCATGGATGGATGCTCACTCTGCTTCTTACTCACTAGGTGGTTTGGGATACATGGCTTTGATCTTCAGCTTTCTTATGGATTATATTGGTATGATAATTCTTATACTGCCATGTATGTATGGGTTTGTGTCTGTCTGTGTGTGTGTGTATACATACACGCGCGCGCACACACACACACACACACACACACACACACTGTGTGACCGCTGATGAATTCCCTAGTTTCCTCATCTGTGAAAGTGAGATAATAATGATATGTGTACATGCACATATAGGGGCATATGACTATAGAGACAAAGACCTATAAATAGATACCTATACACATATATGATATGCATATATCATATATCCCTATAGCTAAAGATATACTGATGTAAAGATATATAAACATATAGGTAAGCATATAGGATATGTCTAGCTATATAGGGATGGATGGGCATTTATGGATATACAGATATATACATATGCATATACATAGATAGATAGATAGATACCCATAGATATATAGAGATGTGTGCATAAGTACATATAGGCACTAAATTGTTGGAAGGATACAATGAATTACAGTTGTAAAGTGTTATGTGAAGCTCTATGTGACGTGCTTTGAGATAAGGATGGATACACCTCAAGTCCCAGCTTTCTGGGCTGTGTGATCTTGGGTCAGTCATTTAATTTAGGATGACCAGTTTGGAGCTTGAAGGAGCTTTGAGGCTATCTTGCTGGGCCTGACTTGCCCAGTGACATACTAGCAGTAAGAGACAGAGGAAAGCCTGGGACTTAACTCTAACTCCAAAGCATGAGTTTTCCCCACTGGACCACATTGCCTCTCAGGCTTCTTCTTATGTAAAATATGACCCATTTTGAGATTAATCTGTCATCAACAAAGGTGAACAAGGTATAGAACCTGCCTTCAGATTACAATCTAATTGTAATTTGGTTTTAGAGAAGTCTCATCCAACTCTGTTCTCAAAATACTAAAAAAAAAAACTTTTTTATCCCCAAAGTTACAATGAAGTCTTAAAAGAGAACCCCCCACAATGATCACATCAGCAGATTAACACCATTGGCCAGAAGTCAGAGCTGGGATCCACAGTCTGACTGCATGAACTCGGATCTCATCCCCATCCTACCTCTTTGCTTGGTTCCTTGAGGTTGGGATTCTCTTGTTGGGGGGAGCTGCTATTTGTGTTCCTTTCACCCAGGTCAAACAAACTTCAGACACCAGTCCCAGCAGTCCTGGACTCACTTGGGAGCGCTATGCATCTCAGCAATCTTTGCCTGAAAGTTTTAACAGAAATTTCACTTTACTGGTGCTTAAAGAGGCTGGGCAAGAGAGAGAGCTAAGCAAGCTGATGGGAATTGCCTTGGCTTTGTTTACTTCAAGAGTTCACAAACCAGGCCAGTTCTCATCAGAGAATTAAAACAGCTAAAATGTAAAAGGCAGCTCATAACTGGCAAACAGCATAAGCTTATGGGGCAGCAAAGCCAGAAGGAAAATTAGAGCATTTGAATGTCAGAATTGGAAGGAACTTTAAAACATAGAAAGTTAGAATATAACTTTAGAACACAGTGAAACCAAATTGAATGTTAGAACTAGAAGAAACTTCAGAACTTGGGAGGCTAAAACGTGGAATGTTAGAGCTAGAACACTAATCGCTGCAGCCAGAAGGAACCTTAGAACACAGGAGGTTATCCAACTATCTAAGCCCTCCAGCACCCCGCTTTCCAGAGAAGAATGCTGGGGTTGGAGAGAACAAGGGACTTGCCTGCCCAGGGACCATGCAGCTAAGAGCCAAGAAGCCAAGTCTGGTGCTTCCAAGCTCAGTTCTCCTACACTGCCACTTGTGAAATGAGAAAGACATAAGTGTTTCAGAGAACCGAGCTGTGCTGATTTTAATTTTTTTTAATTGCTACATGAAAACCACTTCCCTTAAACAACTTCTTCGTGCAGCCTTTTAAAAGAGGGCTACTTCACTGCAGGCGCGGAGAAATGTTCCTTGTTTTTATGTGTTGGGAAGAAGATATAAAGAAACTTGATTGCTGAACTCTGCCCCCTGTCCAAACCGCTGATGTGGGTCATTTTTCTGAGACAATGTCATTGCCTCCCAAACTGTAACCTTCATTTGGTTACGAACAAGGAAACACACACAACTCCAGCAAAAATCCAGCCAAAGCAACGGGTCCCAGTAGATTAGACATGCTCTGTTTTACTCCCTCCCTCCTTCCTTCCATTACAAATTCTCCAGCTTTGAGAAATTTCAACTCTCCCCTCCACCCCACATCCCCTTTGGAAAAAAATACCTTTGAAATGATTGATAAGCCATGGAGCTGATTGGCCCGGCCCTGGGGAGCAAAAACATCTTTTGCAGTTTAATGTAAAGCCTTTCACTTCTTGCCTAATAAGTGTTGAAAGAAGCATAAATAGAAATAAGCCGGGATTTCCATGACTAACAAGATGACCACATCAGTGAGCAGTGTTTGGGGTTCGAAATGAGTCAGCTCGCGCCTCCCTGGAATAAGCTGTTGTATTCCTCGGCAGCAAGGCCTGCCAGCAACACTTTGAACCTTTGGCAAAGGCAGCTGAGCTGGGAAGCATTTGAATGGGGGTGGGGGGAGAGGAGAGGGAATAAAGACCATCTCAACCCTGCCCCATGGGGTAGGGGAGAAGATCTCAGAGATAAAGGAGCCAAGTGGTGCTGAATCTGTCTTTTCAAAAGCCCTTTCACATGGTTCCACTTCCCTGCCTACTTTGTTGAAAGATGTAAAAATTTCAAACAACCGCAAAATAAACATTGCAGACCCCATCTTCTCCGAATGACCGGCATTTTCAGAATTCCAGCCTTCTCTCCCTTCGGAGCCTAGTTTAGGGGTCTGTGCGAGGCTGCCTGTGCACGTGTTTTTCCGTTACTTCAGAAACACCGCAGGTAAGGTTGGTGTTTGGGGGAATAAAGTGCGGGGAGAGGCAGGGGGGCAGGCAGGGGGGGGGGAAGGTGTCTTTATTACTCCAGCGATGTATTAGATGGGAAGATGTCTTGTCAAAATCAAACAGCTTTTCTTTATTAGGGTGAAATCGTAATGAACTCATCTGCTTCCAATATTTATAAAGAGTCGAGAAGGCCATTAATTCTACTGGTTGTGAATAAAACCATCTGTGATTTCTTTCCATTTGATGGGTTTTGGTTTTAATATACATTTTTCACAAATAAGTGCTGGTGTGTGTGTGTGTGTGTGTGTGTGTATATGTGTGTATGTGTGTGTGTATACGCGCATGCGCTTGTGTCCAAGCATGTTGGGGTGTGTGTTGGTGACAATTGGGAGTCTCATAAAGAAGGAATGTGAATCGGGGAAAACTGAAATGTTTTGCTAGCAAACTCATTTCTCACCTTGTAAGAGAGGGAGGGGGGAGAGAGATTGCTGCAGCCAACTTTAACACATTAGGCGACAGAATTACCCATTCAACCCTAATGCAATCCATGACAGGGGACCAGCAAACAGAGGATGTTTTGAAGTTTGCTTTCCTTCGGGAATTACAAGGTTCATTTAACCTAATCTGTCCTGACACTTGAATTATAATATTATGAGCGTCTTTGGAGAAGTCAAACAGTAGTTGCCTCCTTAAAAGCAAAGCAGAAGTTAATAAAATGGGCAAAATGTCAAGGAAAAAAAGGCTAATCGAATCATGGCGTAATTCTCTAAGGGAAATGTTCTCTGTGTATACACATACACACACACACACACACACACACACACACACTTTTTTTCTGGTGGAAATCTTGGAAGTCAAATGATATTTCTGTCAAAGGAACAGTGTGAACTCAGGAACCCTGTTTGATGGAATCCCAATCTCTAAGAAGACCCCTAATGGGACTGCTTTCAGAATCTGACTTCTGAGCGTTGGTAGTCCCATAAGCTAAAATGAACATTTGTCCAACTGGTTCACTCTTCTCCCCTCTAATTCCCTGCCCCACCCCTTCCAATCATCTTATCCTGGAGACTTCCCCAGTCTCCCAAACAAATTAAGCAAATACGATTAATTCTAATGAGTCACCTGCATGAATACTTGGGGCAAGATGAAGAATATCTACTGGTCTCAAGGTAAAAATATGGTGGGATTCCTTGGGAACCTAGCTCCTTTGGGGACATGTGCAGAGTGAACCATGTTGGGGAGATGGGGACAACTCCCTAGAACAGAGTATTTCATGAGCAGGAAAGTCATGGATTGAGTTCAGAATGTCCGTCTGCAAACACAGAGGTACACACACACACACACATCGTTTCAGTCCTATTTCCCGAGATCCCGGTCATGAAGGGACCTCGCTCAGATCACTCTCCAAAAACGGCATCCTAGGCCAGCGTTGTGGGTTCTGGGTCATGCCTATGGGTGTGCACACGGATTTGTGGCCCTTTGTTCCGAATACATGAAGATGCTCCATCCTGTCTGTCAAAGGGCCTGCTTCTGCTCTCCTGGCATAGGCTTTGTGATGGGCACCTCAGAGATGGTCCGACATACACTTACAGGTTAAAAGCTGTGTCTATGAGCAGCGCCATTATCATGCATGAGTGACAGGTAGTACAACTGACAGAGTGCCAGGCCCGAAGGCAGGAGGACCCGAGTTCAAATCTCTCCTCCCCGGGCGAGCCACTTAACCCTCTTACCTTTGCTTCCTCATCTGTAAAATGAGCTGAAGAAGGAAATGGCGAACCCTGCACTGCCTTGGCCAAGAAAACCCCAAACGGGGTCACAATGAGGAGTTCCTCCCTCCAGCACGTGTACATGCTTGCGACGATACCTGTGTATCATGTGCATGTTCAAGCAGGACAGGGACAAGTGGCAGAGTGCCCGTGGGCTCCAGTGCCACCCTAAGGTCTCGGGAGAACTGAGAAAGTGGCTGGACCCGCTCTGGTGCACTTGTCTCAACCCTTGGATCAGACTCCCACAGGACGGGCCCTCCCGGAGGAACTACATACACGGTCAGGAGCCCACGAGGGTGATTAGCAAGCAGGTCAGTGGCGCAGCGAGGAGAATCTGGAGCCTGAAGTCAGGAAGACCCGACTTTGGATCCAACCGCAGACACTCCTGTGGGCCAGGGCAAGCCACTCAACCTCAGTGTGCCTTGGTTTCCTCATCTACAAAATGAGAGTCATAGTAGTGCCTCCCCAGGCTGTCGTGCGGATCAAATAAAACAATAAGTGTTAAACATCTACACAGGACCTGCACGTAGACGATGCTATGTAAGTGTTTGCTATTGTTATAGATACATCTATACACAATTATCCATTTCTATGTGTATTGTATTCTTATATATACATTTCTACATCATATATGTATTTTATCTACATCGTATATGTATTTTCATGATACACATTTCTACATCATATATATATTTTTTCAGACACATCATCCCACACCAAATAAGATCTCTGCAATGCTGATACAGCATTATTACATATGTGGATTAGCATGCACATTTATGTATGTATATTTATATAAACATTTGTGTATGTACATATATATGATATAATATATATAATATAATAATGCCATTTACTATATTATGTGTATAATTCTATATATATTATGAATATAGTTGTTTATATACATATGTATGTATAGATAAATATTTAGAGCATAATAAGTATATATGGCTTATGCGTATATTTATACCGTCCTATCATAAGATTTGGATCTCTCTGTGTAATAAATATTTAGTTATTTATTTGACTTGGTGTCTCCTGAATCATTTTAAAAATAAGTCTGTACAACCAGAAGCTAATTCCCACTCGGATGCCCATCAGCCAAAGGATGAGCTGTGACCGGTCGATCAATACAAATGGAATTTAAATCTCTCTAGTGCACGGCAATAGAGATGTTGTTTTTAATAAGGTGGCTTGCAAAAAGACATTGCATTCTTATGACGACAACCAGCCAGACCCCTGGTTTTTAGTGTCCAAAAGAGTTTAATGAAAAGGCCTTTGGCCCTGGTCAGCTCCCTGACTTGGAGGAAACTTGGATGAAAACAAAGACCCTCCTTAATAGGCTGTTGCACAAATAAGCCCATTGTGCCTGGCTCCCTCCCCCCAATGCATTTTATGGAGACCACCTGTTGGTCCCAAACCAGGATCTATCAGACAGAATTTTCTGAGGACCCAAGGAGAGATCTCCTGGTATGAGCTTTGCAGCAGCCCAAGCTAGTTTACATCTTTTTCGTCTTCAGTAATCCAAGGGGAAAAAAAAAAAAACCTCTCAAGAAAATGTATCTCAACATATAACGGAACCAGATAATTGTACTAGGAGATGAGAGCAAGTAAGAGCGATTACATTCATGGCCTTCCTTGTGACCACAAAGTAATTTGCCTTAAAACGTTGTTTCAAGATCCATGATTATGGGATGCATAAAAGGTGCATTAAAGCACCTCAGTTTGGCACAATGGAAAAAGCTCTGAATTTGGAGTTTAACAGACTTAGGCTTGGGTCTAGCTGTATGATCTTAAGTCATTTTCTTCCTCAGGGAAGCCTCAGTTTCCTTGTCAGAAAAATGAAAACTTTGGACCTGAAAACCCCTGAGGTTCCTCTCATGTCTCAAACCAAGGATCCTTCAAATTGGGGCCTGCAGTGCCAGAAGCAATTATGCACCCCATTCCACCACCGGCACCCAGGAAGCCAGTGGGTCTAGATTTGAGAGGCCTTTGAACCATCGCCTAACAGCGTCTCTGAGAGACATCTAGGATTGTCTCTTAGATCCAAATGTTCATACAGGGATATGTCTGGAAATCAGAAAGTTGTCTCAAAATATCTTTGTTAGTGTCCTTGCCCAGAGGTTGGAAGGAAGTGTCCAGATTCTTTGGGTTTGTATACTTGGGGTTAATGTATATTAGTTTGTTTGATCATTTAAATTTTTAATGGCAGAATCTACTTTCCTCTTTCTCTTCCCTTTCTTTTTAATTTTAAATACCACAATGGGTCTTGTTTCTCCACTTTACAAAATGCAGGATTTGAAATCTCCAGATCTAAGAAACCAAAATAAGATACAATCTTCTCTAAGAATCTGGGAAAACTGTGGGTGGGATAGAGGCGGGGAGGTGGGGAGAGACAGGCACACAGGGTGTGCAGGAATTATTATAAAATTCTTTTGTAAGACCAAATGCAGGGACTGCTCTGGCTGATTGTGAGACTGTTGAAAGTAACTGACTGCACCAAAGCTTAAAACTAATCCCCTCCCCATCTCCGCGGGCAGAAGGTCAGGGGGCCGAGGCCTTTAGAATATGATCTCCATCGAGATCGAAAGGCTCAGACAATATAAAAAGTTGTAAAAAGGGGAGGGGGGAGGAAGAATAAAAGCAAAATTAAATTTTTACAATTAAGTATATTCTTTTTTCATTTAGTTAATTTCCAGCAGCTCTCGTTTATTGCACATTAAATATGTATATGTGTAGCTCTTGTACAACTTAAAAAGTGAAGAATGTGATCTTTAGGCTTTTATGGAAAATTCAGCTCTTGCACCAGGAACCTCTGGCATGGAAGCTTTGGGTCAGGGCGGTGCCAGGAGTGTGGGGGTGGGAGAGGAGGTCTCCTTTGTGTTCCCCAAATTTCTCATTGGGCGGTAGCCCTGTTGGGATTTGGGCTAAGTCTTCCAAGTAGCTCTGTGCCCCTAGTCCCAATTCCTCAGAAATTTCCCTCCAGTCTGGTTAAATTTTTTTCTATCCAGTGAGTCACTGCCCAAGATTCTAAGTTAAGCCCAAAGTCTTTCCTGGAGTTTCCTGTAAAGATAGCTCCAAATTCAACACAGGGATGTCTCCCCTCAAACAATGCAGAAGTGCCTTTGTCTGTTCTGCCTAAAACTGTCCTGCCACCAGTAAGTAGTAGTCACTGTGCAGAGAGCCCTGGGGGCAGGAAGGGAGAAAAGAAGGGAGCATATTTTAGGGGTTCATGGGGCCTTGGAACACAGAAGATCAGGACTAGAAGTATCCTTAGCACGGGGAATAAAAGAGCTGGAAGAGACGTTAGAACGGATGATGTTATAACTAGAAGGAACTTCAGAGAATATCCAGCCCTTGCCTCCTCATGGTATGGGAGAAAAAAGAAAGTTTGAGATCATGGGGGAAACTGTGTGTATTTTATACATGTCTGCTAATTTTAGATTATTGAGAAGTGAAATGCTGATGGCCCAAAATAACTCCAGCCTTTCCTAATTCTGTCCTGTTTTACTTTCCTCCCTCAAGAAGGGCTTCTTCACAGTCGTAGGAGATAGCTGTTTGGGTATTATTACACCCTTTTTACGGATAGAGACTAGAACCTCAGAGGGTAAGCTGCGCTGAAGATCATATGGCTAATAAATATTGGAGGTAAAATTCAAACCTAGATTTCCTGACTCCCAACAGTCTTTTCACAGGAGCCACCCTTCAAAACCAGTTACCCCCATCTTACCAAGCCAGTGGCTTCTCCCCTGCCCTTATTGCCAGCCCCCTTCAAATGTTCCCTGTTTAATAGACCAGACTCTGTGATTAGTAAATAGAAAAAGAGCAGATTCAAAATTTTGAGGATGCGATTTGAGGAGAAGGGAGAGAAAAGAACATGAGGGAGGAGCTGTAAAAAGCTATCACTTCCAAAACATGGGAATCTCACCAGTGTCTGTGGGGCTTCTGAAATGCCCTCCAGGTTAAATCCTTTCATTAAAAATGGTAATGTTTTGGGTGAGAGTTCGGGAAGTTTCTGCCAGCTCGGGCATGAGGGTGACTGAGACTCTCTGGGAGAGGACCCCCAAAATACTAGTGACTGCTAAATGACAAATGTCATGTGCTGGAGAATGAAACTCATTGAGGGGAATCTTATTTTGGTCTGTCCTGAAAGCCGAGGTAGGCAAACTCATGCCCCTAAATGCTCACTGATGTAACTTCTTGGGAGGTTTGGGATGCAGGCTTTGTCCATCCTCTCCCAATCTCCCTGAGAATCAGCAGACCCTCCAGGGAGTAAGGGAAAGAACTCGGGTCTCAAGGTCACAGGACTGTCCAAATCCTCAGTTTCCCCATTTGTAAAATGGAGGAGGGGAAGCATCTTTTGTACCTCCCTCATAAGAGAGTTATAATGAAAATGCTGTGTGAAATTCTAAAGTACTAAGAAAATAGGAATTATTGCGATCCAACTCTTCCTCTCTATTCCCACTGTCACCACCCTAATGGCAAGCCCTTACTTCCACCCAGGCAGACTGGGCAACTGCTTCTTACTAGATCTCTTGACAACATATTGCTTCTTTGACATCTCTGGCCTTCCAGGCCCTCTTTAATGAAGTACCACCTTACCTTTCCAGTCTCATCTCCTACCACTCCCTTCAGTGTGACTCCTCTGACCCACAGGTATGTCCTACAATCTCCCCCCTCCTGCTGCCCCTGTTCTCACAATAATCTCCTTATGTTACTTTATCACTGAAATTTCTATTAATCCTCCAAAGCATAACTGAAAGGCCTCCTACAAGAAACCTTCTTTGATCCCCCTGCTAGTTATAACCTTCCCTCAGACCTCATTTGGAACTTTAGAATCTCTTCAATGCCTTTATTATATACTATAATTGTCTGTAGGGTAGCTAGGTGGAGAAATGAATAGAGCATTGGACTTGGAATCAGAGAGACTCATCTTCCTGAGTTTAAATGTGTCCTCAAACATTTACTATCTGCGTGACCCTGGGCAAGTAACTCTGTTTGTCTCGGTTTCCTCATCTGTAAAATAAGCTGGAGAAGGAAATGGTAAACCACTCGAGAATTTTTGCCCAAAAAACCCACAACAAATCTAAACCCAACATAGAGTCACAACATAACTGAAATCTAATCCCTTTTCTCCAATGACAGCCCTTCAAGTCCTTGAAGTTTTGAAGAAAGCTAAAATGTGACCTCTAAGATGTCTGTCTTATAGCTAAATGTCCCTAATTCCTTCATTCCTTCTCCACATGGAATGAACTCGAGGTCCCTCACAAACCTCACCTCCATTTTCTTTTTATTAAAGCTTCATATTTTCAAAACATACGCCAAAATAATCTCCAACATTTACTCTTGCAAAACCTTGTGTTCCAAATTTTTTTTTCTCCCTTCTCCCATCCCCTCCCCTACACGGCAAATAATCCAATATATATTAAATATGTATAATTCTTCTATACATGTTTCCATAACTATTATCCTATACAAGAAAAATCATATCAAAAAGGAAAAAAATGAGAAAATAAAAAGCAAGCAAGCAAACAACAAAAAAGAGTGAAAATACTATGTTGTGATCCACACTCAGTCCCCACTGTCAACTCTTTGGGTATGGATGGCTCTCTTCATCACAAAACCATTGGAAATGGCCTGAATCACTTCATTGTTGAAAAGAGCCACATGCATCAGAATTGATCATCATATAATCTTGCTGTTGCCATGTACATGATCTCCTGGTTCTGCTCATTTCACTTAGCATCAGTTCATGTAAGTCTCTCCAAGCCTCTCTGAAATCATCCTGCTGGTCATTTCTTACAGAACAATAATTTTCCATAGCATTCATATACCACAATTTATTCAGCCATTCTCCAATTGATGGGCATCCACTCAGTTTCCAGTTTCTAGCCACTACAAAAGGGCTGCCACAAACATTTTTGCACATGTGGGTCCCTTTCCCTCCATTATGATCTCTTTGGGATATAATCCCAGTAGAAACACTGTTGGATCAAAGTTTGATAGCCCTTTGGGTATAGTTCCAAATTGCTCTCTAGAATAATTGAATCAGTTTGCAATTCCACCAACAATGTATTAGTGTCCCACTTTTTCCACATCCTCTCCAACTTTCATCATTAACTTTTCCTATCATCTTAGCCAATCTGAGAGGTATATACGGGTACTTCAGAGTTGTCTTAATTTGCATTTCTCCTTTCAATAATGATTTAGGGCATTTTTCATATGACTATTAATGGTTTTGATTTCTTCATTTGAAAACTGACTGTCTTTTGATCATTTATCAATTGAAGAAGGGCTTGAATTCTTCTAAATTTGAGTCAATTCTCTACATATTTTTAAAATGAGGTCTTTATCATAACCCTTAAATGTAAAAACGATTTCCCAATTTATTTTTTCACTTCTGATTTTGTCTGCATTGGTTTTGTTTGCACAAGATATGTATATAATCAAAATTATCCATTTTGCACTCCATAATATATTCTAGTTCTTCTTTGGTCACAAATTCCTTCCTTCTCCACAGATCTGAGAGGTAGACTAGCCCTTGTTCTTCTAATTTGCTTATAGTATGAATATGTCTAGATCATGAACCCATTTTAATCTTATCTTACTTTAGGGTGTTAGGTGTGGGTCCATGCCTAGTTTCTGCCATACTAAGTTCCAATTTTCCTTATAATTGTGAGGGATAGAACCCCTATCCAAAAATGACTACTCAGAGACTTCTCGGAGTAAAAAGCAGAAAAGTTGGTTGTTTAGTAATAGATTCTCATGATAATAAGCAATTCCACCATGAGGAGGGAAAGAAAGAAAGTTCATGGTAGAAGGGCTAAAGAATTAGGAAAGATATACAGTTTTTATAGGTTTGGTTACAAAGGACTACATCATAGGTTGGGGAGCATTAAGAAAACAGGTGCCCTCTCTTCTTAATTGAATATTAGACAAAGGTGCCAACAGACCTTCAAAATTTAGATTACTAAGCTAACAGCATTCAACTAATAGTCTAAATATTGATAACATTGAATAGTGATAAATGTCATCATTTCAGGTAGTAAATATATCTAAAGTTTAAGTAAATATTGGCTAACATACAATATACTTATGCAGGTCACAGAGACATAGAAATAATGAAAAATAAAATATAGAAAAGGAATTTAAACATTCCTGGAAGTTCTTCACTTTATCTCCATTCCACACACAATTGTTGTCAAATAGTTCTTATCCCAGAAACTGGAGTCTTTGGGTTTATAAGACTCTAGTTTACTATAATCATTGATTATTATATGTTGTGAACCTAAGCTATTCCACTGATCAACTAGTCTATTTTTTAGCCAATACTAAATGGTTTTGGTAACCGCTGCTTTATAATATAGTTTTAGAACTGGTACAGCTAGGCCACCTTAATTTGCTTTTTGTTCCATTAATTCCCTTGAAATTCTTGACCTTTTGTTCTTCTAGATGAATTTTTTTGTTATTTTTTCTAGCTCTGTAAAATAATCTTTTGGGAGTTTTATTGGCATGGGACTGAATAAGTAGATTAATTTAGGTAATATTGTCATTTTTATTATATTAGCTCGGCCTACCCATGAGCACTTGATATTTTTCCAGTTGACTAGATCTGATTTCATTTATGTGGAAAGTGTTTTGTAATTGTGTTCATCTATTTCCTGACTTTGTCTTTCATCTCTGTTTTCCAGACATGATCTAGTTTGTTTGTATCTCTTGCATATGGTTCCAGGATTGAATTTTAAATTTTTTTGTGATTCAGGGTTACAAAGTACCTTATTATCTATCTCAATGTATAGCAACTCTGGGAGAGATATTTGCTATTATTATCATCACCTCTTTTTACAATTGAGGAAACTGAGACAGACAAGGGTTAAATGATTTGTCCGAGATCACACAACTAGTGAGTGTCTGAAGCTGAATCTGAACTCAGGTTTTTGTGACTCCCGCTACCCAAGTGCCTTCAGACACTTACTCCCTATGTGGCCAGGTCAGAGTACAGTGCAACTTCCAGCTCCATCACTCTGGGCATAGTAACTCTTACTGGAGCCTAGGATAATTTTAAGATCTTTTGGCTGTCATTTAATATAATGAGTTTGCAGCCCATTAAGAACACTAGTTCTTTTTCACTGGCTCTCTTATCTTTCCATCTTGTACTTGTGAAGTTGATTTTTGGAACCCAAATAAGGAACTTTATATTTTTCCTTATGAAATTTCATCTTATTGTGTTCAGTACCTTAGTCTAATCTTAGGAAATATGTGAAGGTCTTGATACTTTCTTCTGACATGTTTGCTTTCCCGGCTAACATGACATTATTTAAAAATTAGTCTCATGTGCAATTTATGCCTCCATCCAACTCACTGATAAAAATGTTGAACATCAGAGGGCTCAAAACAGACACAAGACTCTCCCTGGGACACAGCACTAGAAAGTTCCTTCTAAATTCAAGTTCACTGTGTGGGGGGGTGCATGTGTGCATATGTATATGTGTGTGCGTACACACATAGTGCATTGCATGTGCATACACACGTGTGCACACGTGCATGTGTGCACATGCCTGCACATGCGTGTGTACATGTACACACATCTCACTGCCCAGTGACAGCTTCGTGGCACAGAGGGCAGAGCTCCAGGCCCAGAGTCAGGAAAACATCTTTCTGAGTTCACATCTGGTCTCAGACACTAGCTGCATGACCTTAGACAAGTCATTTAACCCTGTTTGCCTCAGTTTCCTCACCTATAAAATGGGCTGCAAAAGGAGATGGCAAGCCACTTTGGTATCTTGCCAAGAAAACGCCAAGCAGGATCACAAGGAATTGGATATGACTGAAACAACTCACGACAACAGTCACCCACTCCCACAACAAATAGAATAATAATTGATCAATCAAGACAGCTGAGCACATTCGTTACACGTGACAGTTTTGTCTCCTTCTAGTCCACCATCCGTTTGCCAAGAGGAACCTAGTCATTTGTGATTTAGCCTTTTTTTTTTAAAGTCCAGTTAGTTTCAAACATGTATAACTATTACCATACATTTCCATTCTATTTACATATAGAGCATGAATCCTTTAGCCAAAGACTTTTTGTTGTTGTTTATGTCAAGCTGTGTCTGCCTCCTTCATGACCTCATTTGAGGTTTTCTTGGCAAAGATCCTGAAGTGACTTGCCATTTCCTTCTGCAGCCCATTTTGTAGATTAGGAAACTGAGGCAAGCAGGGGTAAGTGACTTGCCCAGGGTCACACAGATAGATGTACCTGAGGCTGTATTTGATCTCAGATCTTCCAACCACTAACCACTGTGCTCCTTAGCTGCCCCCGTCCAGCAATAATCGTTAGAAAAGATTTTCCTGTGATTGCTACCGTTGCTTCTAGTTCTGCCGCTCCAGAATAAGACTAGCCCATCTCCCATAGGCAGCGCTTGGACTACTTGGACACAAAGACCTTGCTTTTCCTCTCTCCCCTTTCTTCTGCTCTTCTCCAGGCTAGTCTTTAACTGATGGAGCGCCTCGGCCTCCAGCTCTCTCCTCCCGCCCCCCAGGCGGATGTCTGTCTGTCCATCCACAGCACCATCTCCATCGAATTGGACCAGGAGGCCTGGCCGGTCTCTGAGGTTCCTTCCGGGTCTCAATCCCCTTCCTGGGAGTTAAAAACAGATCTTCCTGGGAGGCCTTAACGAAGGGAGGAGGCTGCTCTGCAGCCCCTTACGCTTCCTGCCACCTCTCTCAGTGGGTGTAGCCCTGATGGTCCCTGGTTCCTTCAAAGAGGGAGCCTGTCTCCAATCTCTGCTAAACAGAGCCTGGAGGTAGTGAGCAGATGTTGTTATTAAAAGCTTTGAACATCAGCAGCACCTGAGACACTGTCAGTCTCTTAATTAGTGAATCAAACCAGGGGAAGCAGAGCTCCCCACCTCCTGGGAAGGCGGCCATTTCTGGGGGGCGGGGTGCATCGGCAAGTTCCTCAGCCTAAAGACAAGCTGCCCCTCTCCGTCTTGGATTCGGGAAACCCCAGGAGGTCTGCTCGGAAGGGAAAGATCTCCTGGGAAGTGGTCTGGCTGGGGCCCGTGCCCTCTCCTCTCCATTCCCAGGGGGGCCACTCACAACAGCCTCCTGGCTGGTCTTTCTGTGTAGGCTCTCTCCCCTCTCTAGACCTCTCTGCCAACAAAGCTCATATAATTGTCGCAGGGCAACGCCGTGCACCCTGTGCTCCCCACGGCCTACCAAGTAAGAGTATAAAGTGCTTCTCAGGCACAGAGCTGAGAGCCCACTCCCACCTACCTGCTCCATCTTATCTCCACCCCTCCGAATGCATTCCACCTCCCAGCCAAGTGGGATGATTCCCCCAGACCCATTCCAATCTTGCCATCTCCTGCCTTTAAACCTTCGCTGCCGCCTTTCCAGTGCCTCCTTCTGGCCCTTTCCAACTCCTTATCTGTGAAAGAAGTCCCTCATTCCCTTCAAGACCCTCCATCTGTGCCTTCCCGGACAGTCTCGGCTAAAAGTGACTTTTCTCCTCGAATTTATTTTTTTCCTACAGTTACTTTGTGCATGCTCCAGTCACCTTTCCTTTCTTCGGTTCCATTAACTATAAGTTGCCAGGAGGACAAGGAATTTGGACTAGGCGATTTCTAAAATCCCTTTCTGGTCTATAGCCCATGATTCACGTACTTTGCAATATTTGTTAAACTGAGCCACGTTGAGGATCCCCAGATCTAAAGTCTTAGCGATATAAATGTACCACAAGATCAGAGGTTTCCTTACTGAGAATTCCAACCAATCCCTCTATCAGGTAACATGGTAGGCAGCACAGAGCTGTGCAACAGAAGGTAGAGGACAGGAGAGGTTCAGCTTTCCATTCTTCTAAGATGTGGGGAGAAGAGGCTTCAAAGTTTAAGAGAGAAAAAAACTTTGCATCTCGTGTCCTGAAATTCTACAGAAACTTCTCAAGAATGAAGTTCTGAAGATTTCATCGAAAGCAATTCTGGGGAGAAAGAGAATAATACTGTTGCTGTTCAGGCAAATTCATTGACCAAACTTGGAATTTTTAAAATGAAATCATGAAAGATGAAAGCAAAGGCAGGTGATGAAGGATGGTAAGGGGGGGTACCCGCCAAAGTGGTCTGATTTTATTTGAATATTAAATGGATCTGAAACTGCTGGTAAACTTTAAAGACAACAAAAAATGTCTTTTTCACTTGTGTCTGAGGCAAAAGAAGGATCAAAAAAGGAGAAGAATACAGCTCATCATGAATGGGACAATGACAATGGATGACAAATGGCAGAACTATTCAACGATCACTTTTGCTTTGATTTTCTTTTCCCAGTAGAATGATCATAATACTGGGAAGATAAGATAAAACTACTCATACTTTGTTAATAAGATAGTTAATAAGTGAGAAGATGATGATAGCACCTGCCTGTCCTCAATGAACTCATCTCAAGGTCTGGATGAACTAAATTCCAGGGTTCTTTCAAAACTGGCAGATGTGGTCACTGTCAGTGATTATTGAAAGCTCATTTAGAAAAGTTCTATAAGTCCTGATTTTCAAAAAAAAAAAAAAAAAAAAAAAAAAAAAAAGAAAAAGAAAAGGGGACAGAAAGGAAAAATCTGAAAACTTTGGATTAATGAAATTGATGGCGATTTCTGGCAAAATTCCAAAATATATAATAAAAGGTGTAGTGTATAATCTTTAGAAAAAGAAGCAATGGTTATTAAAAGCTATCATAGCTTCATTAATGACAAGTCATATCATACTATCCTAATGTAAGTAAGTTGCTCAGGATCATACAGCAAGTAAGTGTCTGAGGACAGATTTAGCTTAGCCTTCTATTTGCTGAGTCATATAGCTTCCTTATCCCCATCTCTACCTCTCCCCCCACCCCAGAAAAAGCCCTGCTCATTAGACAACAGGTTTTTTTTTTGGGGGGGGGGAGGAATGAGCATTTGAAAGCATTAAAACTCCAAAATAGAGAGGGCAACATGGTAACCCAGAGAGTCATTCTGATCTTAGATTGAGACAAGATGTCTAGGGGAAGGAGATGGTGATTCTGCCATAGTCTGCCTTCATCAGAACATTTCTGGACTACGATGATCAATCTGGGACAACACATTTTAGGAAGAACAATGACAAGTTGGAGCTGGTCCAGAGGAGGGTCACCAGGATAATGAGAGAACTTGAGGCCATACCATTTGAGGACTGTTGCAGAGAAAGGAGATTAGAGCCTGGAGAATCCTTGGGGGTAAGAGGAAGAGAGAGGGAGAGAGGGAGAGGGACAGAAGAAAAGATTAGGAGATGGGGAGACAAGGAAAAGAGAGAGAAGGAAGAGAGAGGGACAGAGCGGAAGAGAAAGGGAGAGAGGAAGAGAGGAGGAGAGGGACAGAAGGGGAGGTGGGGAAAAGGGGAGATGGGGAGACAAGGAGAGAAGGAAGGGGGTAATTGCAAATAAGCAGATTTCAACTCACTGTAAGGAAAAGAATGAGAACAGGCCCACATTTGAAATATGTTGACATCCATGGAGAGATGGAATCTCCTGTCACTGATGGTTTTCGAGGGTGGAAGACTACTTGTTGGGGATGCTACGGATCCAATATTTATTTAGGGTTGGACTAGAATGTTCAACATTCCTTTTGGCTATAACACCTGATGTCCTAATTTCCCTTCCTTGATAGAATATTACAGAAAGAAAATCAGAGCATCCTATCTTCTGTGCCTTTAGCCCTCTGAAATGTTCTTTATAAATATCATTTCATGTTTTGAAAGATTCACGTTGTGGTCTATTAAAGTACCCCCTTTGCTGATAGAATGGTATTGAAATTCCTCCCTGGTGGCCAACCTTCTATTGATGAGCTTTTCCCCATTAAATAAGCTGGTCCCCTCACAGCTTGTGGCCGAGGCCGTGCTAGGGCTTGGCCAGAGCTGTCCCAGAGCTCTGTTGGCAGGCGTTGGAACACCTAACATCCCTTCCTGACCTCAGTAAGCCATCAAAGGAGGACCTGAGTAAGGGTCTGGGTTAATGTGTTCATTATATTTGTGTAAAATATCATCGGAGATCAGAAAGTTGTCGTGTGTTGATGTTTCCTGTCCCAGTGATTTATTTAACTTGCTTTGTTAAGGGTTTTTAACACTTCTTTGTTGAGTTGTTTCAGTCATGTCTGTATCTTCTTGATCCCATCTTGAGATTTTCCTGGCCAAGACACAGGAGTGGTTTGCCATTTCCTGCTCTAGCTCTTTTTACAGATGAGGGAACTGGCAAACAGGGTTAAGTGATTTGCCCAGGTCACAGAGTAAGTATCTGAGGAACTTGGGAAGATGAGTCTTCCTGATTCCAGGCCTAGTACTTCATCCAATTCACCACCTAGTTGCTCCTAACCTTTTTGGTAGCGATATCTAAATAATGAGGATTAGAGCATTAATGATTAGAGACCCAGATTTTATTGATATGAGACAGTGGTAACAAGCTCAAAAAGAAATAGGGGCCACTAAACTGTATGCATGGATCCCTGAAGGTAGATATTGACTTAGAAAACCACATATTAATATTATTTATGGGGGATTGGGGACATTTTTATTATTTTTATTTTATAATAATATTATATAATTTAATTTCATAATTTTCATATTTTATACTTATTTTATTTATTTTTTAAAAATGTTTCCCAATTACATTTTAATCTGGTTCCCTAGTGCTATGGATCACACCCCACCTGAGGACCCTGAGGGCTACTTTGACACCTCTGGTTTAAAGAGCTATGGGAAGGAAGAAATTCATCCTTATCAGTGCAGATCAGCATTTTCTCTAAAATGTAGCGTTCACGAGTTGCCTGGGGCATCAGGTCAGCCTGCTTCTAAAGTCGGCTCCCTTTCTACTACAACTGGATGCTTCTCTCCTAAATATTGGGTCACATACATGAAATGCTTCAAAGTTTCCAAGGGTCTTCCTCACATTTGCCCTGCAAGGTAGAAAGGCTGTTATTATCTCCATCTTACAGGAGACTGAAGCTCAAAAAGACTATAGGGATCCAGTCCTAATTTTTTTTTTTTACTATGGGTCCTTTACCAAGTCACTCTCTGGACCTCCATTTCATCTGCAAAATGGATAAATGATCTTATTAATTTGTGTTTCTTTAGTTTTTTTATTTAAAATTTCATTTCCAAATTCTCCCCCCTCCTTTCATCCTTTCCCACTCCCATTTCTTTAGTGCCTGCCATTTTACAAAGCATCTTCCTCAAAAAAATCTTGTCATTTTGTAGGAAACTAAGGTTTAGAAAGACAAATGAAAAACCCTTTTTCTATAGCCCTCTCAAGTTTACAAAATATTTTCCTCCCTCCATCTCGCAGCTGCTCGCACTTAGCACCAGGGAGTTGTCCTTGCATCTGACTATTGTTTCCCCTCCCTCCTGGTTTGAGATCAAAGGGAAAGGTATTTGGATATTGGTATTTGGCTATTCTTGTTGAGTCATTTCAATCATGTCCGATTCTTAGTGAGCCCATTTGGGGTTTTCTTGTCAAAAATCCTAGAGTAGTTTGCCATTTCCTTCTCTAGTTCATTACAGATGAGGATTAAATTAAGGCAACCAGAGTTAAGTGACTTGTGTAGGTAGGAGTCACACAGCTAGGAAGTGTCTTAGGCCAGATTTGAACTCGGGCCTGCTGGACTCGCAGGCTAGGCTGCACCACCTAGCTGTCCTAGCTCAACTGTACCAGGCCAGCTTTCACCTTTTGGGGGTCTGTCCGTGGAAAGTGGACTTTTTCTCTGCTCTGATGATTCCCCATCATAATGTCTATTTGGCGAGTAGACAGAAAGAGAGAGAATTTTCATTTTCATAGTGGCCAAAAAGGATGAGTTAAATCAGATAAATAGGGTTCCAGGCAAATTCATGAACCAGTTTGTTGTTTGTAGATATCAAAGCGACACCCCTCTTCCCACGGCTTTCCTGATTGTCCTCTAGGCCTGGGAGGAAGGAGGTACCTAGACAGGCAGCAGGGCAGTGGCTTGGAGAATGGAGTCTGGCGTTTGACTCTCGGTCCTTATTATTTGCAAGCTGTACACTCTTAGAGGGATCGCTTCTCTCTGGATCCCAATTTTCTTATCAGTAAAGGAAAAGGTGCTGGACCAGATCCCCTCCCCAACCCCGTGACCCTATCTGGGATCTGGATGAGAGTCTCCACTCTGCTACCCAGTTACCTGGTGATCTCAAGCCAGCTCCCCTTCCTTTCTCTGGGTCTCAATCCCCATAACTGCAACACGATCCCTTCATATCCAACAATCTGTTTGAGGTTCATTCCAACTCTAAGTCCTACGAGTCCCTTTCCCCTTCAAGTATTCTTAGCTAGGGTGCAGAATGATTGGCCAAGAATACTCCAAGTGGGACCATGAAGTGTTAGACATTATTGGGGTCAGGGGGGAAGACTGATTGAAGAATGATTGTGGGACAGATAGATGGCAAACTAGATAAGAGCTTGGGTCTGGAGTCAGGAAGTCCTGATTTCAAATGCAGACTCAGACACTTACCAGCTGTGTGACCCTGGACAAGTCATTTTAACTCTGTCTGCTGTCAGTTTTCTCATCTGTAAAATAAGCTGGAGAAGGAAATGACAAACATATTTCTGCCAAGAAAACCTTAAATGGGGTACTGGAGAGATGGAATGACTAAAAATGATTGAAGATTCAAAAGCCAGTGGAGAAAGAAAGTAATTTAGAAATAATCTAGTCCATGATCTTTTCAACAATGAGGTAATTCAAGGCAATTCCAATAGACTTGTGATAGAAAAAGTCATCCATGTCCAGAGAGAGAACTACAGAGGCTGAATGTGGATCAAAGCATAGTATTTTCATCTTGTTGTTTGTTTGCTTGTTTTTTCCCACCTTGGATCTGATTTTTCTTGGGTAGCATGACAAATATGGAAATATGTTTAGAAGAACTGTACCTATTTAACCTATATCATCAGATTGCTCGGTATCTTGAAACGGAGGGATTTGGGGAAAGAAGGAAAAAAATTTGGAGCACAAGTTTTTGCAAAGGTGAATGTTGAAAACTATCTTTGCATGTATTTAGAAAAATAAAATTTTAAAAATAAAGAACAATCTGGTCCAATTCCTTCATTTTACAAATAAGGAAACTGATGCTTATAAGAGGGGAAATGATTTGACCAAGATCAATAAATGTCTGAGCTAGGACAGCAACCCAAGTTTCTTATCCCGGGCCCACGCATCTCTGGCTATGCTATAGCATCTCTTCCTAAAGCACAGTTGACTTCTTAGCTTTGGCTTCTTTATCTGGATTAGATGATA
This sequence comes from Sarcophilus harrisii, assembly GCF_902635505.1. Classification (NCBI taxonomy): domain Eukaryota; kingdom Metazoa; phylum Chordata; class Mammalia; order Dasyuromorphia; family Dasyuridae; genus Sarcophilus; species Sarcophilus harrisii. Next base: position 451,133,025 of record NC_045427.1, read on the forward strand.
AATGGTCTGCAAAGAGAGATCATTGCAGTGTTATGATTGTGAGAAGGGTGCTACCCTGGGCATTCTTCTCACACAAACTCCAGTCAGTGCCAAGGTGTACGTCCTTCAGACAAAGTTTAGAAACTGGATACATCATGTCACTCCTCCCTCAGCTCCAAAGAAAATATGAACATGACTTTATCTCTCTTTAAAGTAATTTACTTCAATTTACTCAGCTTACAACTAGTCTTGATTTTCCTATTTCCCTTCAAGCTTTAACAGAATTTTTTTTATTGTACTAAGTACTTTGGGCATTAAGAGAAAGTGGATCAGAAGCTGGATCAGAATACTCCCACAGGGCTGGTGGTGTGGAGAAAGGAAATTTCATTCTCAAAAGTTCCTTGTTGCACTTAAAGTTATGTGACACATTGAAAAACTATATTGGATTTCTTACCATTTCAAAAAGGAGGAAAGAAGAAAGGGAGGGAGGGATAGAATTTGAATCTCAAAACTTTACCCCCAAAAAAGCTTTAAATTGTTTTAACATGTAATTAGTAAAATATTATGTAATTTTTAAAAGTTATGTGATTGTATTAAGCCTTCCTAATAATACCTGGGATTTATCACAAAATTAATCTCTATTAGTTGTGGCAACCAGTACTGTATTTTGTCTCTTTAAAAACAAAATACATGTTTTATTGATGCTGTTTTGGGGGAGTATCAGTACCACTTCTTAATAACTCCTCATCACCATGACTAGCAACAATAGGAGTTTTTCTTGTATGCAAGAAATACATTTAGTGCTAAGTGGCGATCAGCATTTCCTGGTGTTAAAAATATATGCTTCACAATAAACTGGGAAAATATTTTTACAGTCAAAGGTTCTGATAAAGGCCTCATTTCCAAAATATATAGAGAATTAACTCTAATTTATAAAAAATCAAGCCATTCTCCAATTGAAAAATGGTCAAAGGATATGAACAGACAATTCTCAGATGAAGAAATTGAAACTATTTCTAGTCATATGAAAAGATGCTCCAAGTCATTATTAATCAGAGAAATGCAAATTAAGACAACTCTAAGATACCACTACACACCTGTCAGATTGGCTAAGATGACAGGAAAAAATAATGATGATTGTTGGAGGGGATGTGGGAAAACTGGGACATTGATTCATTGTTGGTGGAGTTGTGAACGAATCCAACCATTTTGGAGAGTAGTTTGGAACTATGCTCAAAAAGTTATCAAACTGTGCATACCCTTTGATCCAGCAGTGTTACTACTGGGATTATATCCCAAAGAGATTATAAAGAAGGGAAAGGGACCTGTATGTGCACGAATGTTTGTGGCAGCCCTTTTTGTAGTGGCTAGAAACTGGAAACTGAATGGATGTCCATCAGTTGGAGAATGGCTGAATAAATTGTGGTATATGAAAATTATGGAATATTACTGTTCTGTAAGAAATGACCAACAGGATGATTTCAGAAAGGCCTGGAGAGACTTACACGAACTGATGCTGAGTGAAATGAGCAGGACCAGGAGATCATTATATACTTCAACAACAATACTAGATGATGACCAGTTCTGATGGATCAGGCCATCCTCAGCAACGAGATCAACCAAATCATTTCTAATGGAGCAGTAATGAACTGAACTAGCTATACCCAGAAAAAGAACTCTGGGAGATGACTAAAAACCATTACATTGAATTCCCAATCCCTATATTTATGCACACCTGCATTTTTGATTTCCTTCACAAGCTAATTGTACAATATTTCAGAGTCTGATTCTTTTTCTACAGCAAAATAACGTTTTGGTCATGTATACTTATTGTGTATCTAATTTATATTTTAATATATTTAACATCTACTGGTCATCCTGCCATCTAGGGGAGGGGGTGGGGGGGGTAAGAGGTGAAAAATTGGAACAAGAGGTTTGGCAATTGTTAATGCTGTAAAGTTACCCATGTATATATCCTGTAAATAAAAGGCTATTAAATAAAAATATATATATATGCTTCAATACAAAAGTATGTAATCATTGAAAGTAACCTTTCTTGGAGTCCCCTTTCATACTACATGCTGGCAGCTGTTCTCCTTGTCTGCCCCTAATGAGAAGATGGGTTTTGAATAGGAGGGCCTGAATTTCAATTCTTGCTGTTATTTATGGGCAACTAGATTTGCCATAGTGCATAGAGCTTTGGGTCTGGAGTCAGAAGATTCATCTTCCTGAGTTCAAACCGGGCTTCAGACACTTCCTATCTGTGTGACCCTGAGAAAGTCACTTTATCCTGTTTGCCTCAGTTTTTTCATCTGTAAAATGAGCTTCAGAAGAAAAGGGTAACTAGTCTAGTATCTCTGCCAAGAAAACCCTAAATGAAGTCACAAAAAGTAGGATGTGATTGAAACAATAAAACAGCAGCAAGGGAATCTGCTACTTATTGATTGTATGTCCTTGGGTGATCCATGGCCTCCCTTCCCGACTTTCTGCTGGTCAATTTTTACAGAACAATAATATTCCATAACATTCTTATATCATAACTTATTCAGCCATTCTCCAACTGATGGGCATCCACTCAGTTTACCATTCTTTGCCACAAAAAAAGTTTTCTCATGGCCAAAATGGAAGGGGAAGGGAGGATTGGAATAGCTAATCTCTAAGATGCCTCATATCCTTCGATCCTAAAATCTGGTAGGAAGAAGATGGAATTTGGAATCAGGAAATCCTACTTCAAAACTCAATCTCTACTATTTTCTTTCTATGTGACTGAACAAATTGCTTCCTCTTCCTAGTGCTTAGCTTTCCTATCTCTAAGATAGGAAGGGGGGAAGAGAGGTTTGGGGAGCACTGGAGCTTGGGGAGAGGTAGATTTTATTATAATTCTCAGTTCACAGTTATAGGAACCAAAGCTTACCCAGATCATACAACTGCTAAGTATCTGAGTCTGGATTTGAACTCAAGCCCAGACCTTCATCTGCTGTACTGCCTAGGTCTAAAGTTCCTTTATATCTATGATCCTAAGATCCTAGGCCAGTGGTTCTCAAACTTTTGTTTTCAGTATCTTTATCCTATTAAAAATTATTGAGCATCTCTCCAAAGTATTTTTGTTTATCTGGATTATATTTATAGACATTTACCATATTGGAAATAAAAACTATTTTTGAATTTGTAGATCCTCTAAAAGGGTTTCAGAGATCCCCAGGATTCTCTGGACCATATTTTGAGAACCACCTAGGCCTTACTTCGTACGGTTCACTCTTCCTAGACTGAATCCTCTCCCAGCCTGATTGATTTCACTTTTTTTGCCTACTTCTTGGAAACTCTTTTTGGATAAGAAGTGATAAAGTCATAAAATCTCTAATCAAGAAAGGACCATTGAAATCGTATAGGTCAACCTCCACCAGAATGGGAATTTCCTCTTTAACTTCCCCAGTAAACCCATCTGAGAACCAACTACTTCCCACTGGAGAGTTGCTGTAATGGGTGGGATGTTATTTCCTACAAGTGAGCCACAATTTGTCTCTCTGCCCTTCTGGCCCTGACTCAAATATGCCCTTTAGCACAAAGCAGAAGAGATAGGCCCTCTCTTTCACATCTGTATAGGTTTAGTTGTTGCATCCATGTCCAACATTTAATGACCCTGTGTGGGGTTTTCTTGGTAAATGGTTTGTCATTTCCTTCTCCAGCTCATTTTACAGATGAAGAAATCAAGGCAAACACAGCCACACAAATAGTTAGTGTCTAAGGCTAGATATTAATTCAGTAGTATGAGTCTTCCTGACTCTAGGCTTGGTACTATATCCACTACATCACCCATATGGCTCCTTTTTTCTTTTTTTTTAAATAATAACTTTTTAATTTTCAGATTACATTCAGAGAGTTTACAATGTTCACCCTTGCAAAACCTTGTATTCCAAAGTTTTCTCCCTCCCTTCTCCTCACCCCTCTTCCCTAGACAGCAAGTAATCCAACATAGATTAAACATGTGCAATTCTTCTAAACATATTTATCATTGTTTCACAAGAAGAATCAGATCAAAAAGGGGGAAAACTGAGAAAGAAAAAATAAGTAAGCAAACAACAATAACAAAAGGTGAACTATTACATTGTGATCCACACTCACTCCTCCCAGTTCTCTTTCTCCATCAAAAGTCTATTGGAACTGATTTTAATCACCTCATTGTTGAAAAGATTCATGTCCATCAGTATTGATCATCATGTCATTTTGTTGTTGTCATATATAATAATCTCTTGGTTCTGCCCATTTCATTTAGCATCAATTCATGTAAGTCTTTCCAGGCATCTCTGAAATCATCCTGTTGATTGTTTCTCATAGAACAATAATATTCTAATATATATTCTATATTATCTAATATTATTCTAATAACCTTCATATACCATAACTTATTCAGCCATCCTCCAACTGATGGGCATCTACTCAGTTTCCAATTCCTTGCCACAACAAAAAGGCTCTCTTTCATATGACCACCCTTCAAATATTTAAAGAAAGTATTCATGGCCTCCCTAAAAATTTTCTTTTCCAGGCTAAATATCCTAAGTTTCTTCAGTTAATCTTCCCATATCATGGGAGTTTTGAGTTCTTAATATTGCCCTGAAGTTCCTAAATTCCTTAACTCTCTTCATAAAGATTCTGAGGTGGGCTTAGGGGCCAGGACCCTTTCAACACACAATGGCAGAAATGGGTGTGTCTGCAACCTGAGAGAGAAACTTCTGCCTATTGTGCTCATGACTGTCTCCTTTCTGCTTCCCATGTGAAAATAAAACCACTGAAGAACTGAGAAAGAAAAGGGAAAAATTGATAACTCGTCCCAGACAGCCTGTCCAGCTTAGTTAGCCAAGCCAATTTAAGCAAAGAATACTCTTACCACAAGCCACCATGGCCTTCCTAGGAAAGGCTGTTTATTTTGATGAGAGTTGTACGTCTGTGCTATTCAGGCCTACCTCTGGTTACTCTTCCCACTGCCCATTGGTGGGAACTATACAGCATTTTTCTACAACACTCATATCCTATCTTTGAGCTGCATCCACTGCCAACATTTAAGTCTGAACATGTATTTGCAAAGAATCTATTAAAAACCTTTTCTTCTTGATTCACATTATAGGATTTTTAGTGTGTTTGTTGCTGCTGTTCTAGAAACTTGTCTCAGTAGAATCCTAGAATGGATTCCTTTTGCAAGTCTGAGATGTCTGGGAGGGATGGGGTTTATTTCTTGTTTACTTTTTCCTTTAGCCTCTAGGAGTATTTATAATGTGTGTATGTGTTTGTGAGGGAGAGGGAGAGGGAGAGAGGGAGGGGGAGAGAGAGAGAGAGAGAGAGAGAGAGAGAGAGAGAGAGAGAGAGAGAGAGAGAGAGAGAAAGAAAGAGAAAGAGAAAGAAAGGGGGGTGAATTTTCTATGAGGACCGTCTTACTTCCTCTCCAGATGCATTCTGATAAAATTCATAGACTCAGCATCTCAGAACTGGAAGGACTTTCAGAACACAAAGAGCCTAAAGTGTCTGTGCAGATCAATAATTCAACTTTGAACTTTTACAGATGAGGAAACAGAGGTTCAGTAAGGGAAAGTGGCACATCCTTGGTAGCAGAGAAGTTGGATTTGCAGTTATTGTTAATTAGCTCAGTTTTCTTTCCCCTGGAGTCTCAACATATTTCACCTTGTCAAGTGTTTTTACACATGTTACTGGAAATAGGAATGAAATACATGAAATTATTATATGAAATACAAACACATACCTCCTGAGAACTTAGAGTTCAACTGCAATTCATACTGATGGCATTAGTTGATAGAAATTGATTTCTTTTTCTACCAATGTCGCTAATGTGGTGTAATGGGAAAAAATGAAGTATTTAGAGTTAGGAACCTGCATGCAAATTTAGACTCTACTAATTATTGACTGTGTTTACCTTGGATAAGTGAAGCAGTGACTAGAGCTCTCAGCCTGGAATCAGGAAGACCCGAGTTTAAATGCAGCCTTAGACAATTATTAGCTTAACTTCTGTTTGCCTCGTTTTCTCAACTGTAAAATGAAAATAGTAATAGTACCTCTCGGGCTTATTGTGAGAATTAAAGGAGCTAATATTTGTTAAGTGCTCAGCACTGCGCCTGGCACATATTAGGTGATTAATAAATGCTATTTCCTTCCTTTCTTCTTTCCTTTCTTCACTCACTTCATTCTTCCCTCTCTCTCTGAGCCTCCCTTGTCAAATAAGTTCTTGTTTTCCCCACCTTCCCAGAGTGTTGTAGAGAAAGGGTTTTCTCAACTTTCAAACCCTCTAGAAATAGGAGCTATCATTGTTTCCCAAATCATTTTTTAAACAAAAACAAAGACAAAAATCCGTGTGTGACCTGCCCCTTCAGAGCACTTGTTTGGGGAAGCCTTTTTGGCCTAAAGAGCTTTCAATTGAACTCTAAGTAGCGGCAATTTTTCAAACTCCAAACACTAAACTCCCCACTCCTCCCTCTTCGACAGAATGTATCTTCCCCGTGTCAGGGGTTATAGGAATAGAGGGCGACACAGATCCACGGCATCATATTCTAGCGTGTCATTAGATCAGAGAGCCCTCAACCACCCTGACACATAAACTCATTAAGAGAATCCCACCCAAAGCAACTCCAGAAGGCTCAGAGTGGTAACTTGGCACGGTCCCTCTAAAACAGATTATGCTGGGGATGGCATTTAGTTCACCCACCCAGGACTAAACACATCCCCCAAACTCTGGTAGGCGAGAGAGCGTTTTCACAACTCAGGAGTGGGACCCTGGAGACCAGAAGATTTTTATATCAGAGAATTCTTTGCAAAGTCAGAATGTTGTTTTGAATGAGAACGCAGATTCCAAATACTTTTTTTTTTTTTGTTGAGGTAGGGGGGGTGGCAGGCAATTCATAACACCAGAGGAAGCTGGTGCAACTGGTCAAATTAGAAACAGGTTTGAGCGTCAAGCCTTACACTGATGCTCCTCAGGTATTAATCCACTAAGGTCATCAAAAGAGCTTAAATAAGAACGTGAAGGCTGCAATATAGATGTCTCTGGACAAGCTGTAAAACTCCTTGCAAAGGTGATTTCAAAGCCATATTGTCCAAGCTTGGCAAATTGCATATTTAATTATTTTGTCAGTCCCTCTTTCCCCTCTAATCTTTGGGTAAAAGACCTTTTGCCATATGCAACCAGTTAGGATAATTACGGTAGGGTGGAATTAGGTGTTACTTGATTTTTCAGAAAGAGACCATCCTCTGCCTTGGGAGAAAGCGTGTGCAGGGCTCAGAAGCCGGACTCTATTGTAAGGCTGGCTTTTCTATATAAAGATCAAAGGTCCTTTGCCCCTTTCAAGATGTTTGTAGAATTTGTTTTCCAATTATCCCACATGCTCACTTGTGTGCCGGGACATCCTAGTTAACTCTTTGATTGCAACTCTGGAATTGGCCCATAATTGAGATCGTGGCTGGCCACATTCCTGTTGGGATTCCAGGATCTTGGATTCTGGGCGCCCGAGACCGAGTGGTGGGATTTAGGAAAATAAGATTAGTTTGGGTTCAGTCCCTTTTCTACTTTCTGTGCTTAAAGCCTCCAAGCATACCCACTCTGGGCATGAATTTATATCATCGTGCAGACCTCTGGTTTTCCTTGAGGTGGGCCAAATTGGGGGTCTCATCTCAACCTTGAGCTTTGCTCACGAGTTGTAACAGCTCTCTGAATATTCACCATTCCTGGAAATGTTGGCTTTGTCCTGCCTAAAAACATTGTCCCTGGTTCAGAATATTTTTAGATGTTTCTGAAGTTGGGGGAGGAAAGGGAGAAGGTGCAAGAAGTCCACAAAAGTTTGCCTTTTCTGAGCTCCCTTGTGATTAGAATAGCATGAAATCTATAAAGTAACAATGGGGGAAATATTTATGGGGAAGGCCTAATATGAAGCTTTTTTAATATCGTGTTTTATTTATTCTTTGCCCATTTCCTTTCTTGGGTTCTTTTGAACTCGTCTGATTCTTAGAATATTTCCCTCCCTAATTGCATTTGTCAAAGGGTTTCTCTTTAAAATCTTGGCCTCTCCTTTGATAAATTTTCAGAGACGGTTTCCATGTGCAAGGTGATGAAGCTTTCTAAAAGAATATTGGGGGCAAAGCCTCCAACCGTGGAGAAAATGAAAAAACTGTAGCTCGCAGATGCCGAGTGTTGATGAATCCCGCCCTACCGCACCCTTCACTGTTCGTTGTCCCAAAAACAAGCTCTGACAATCGGATCAACAAATAAATTTGTCATTATCTTTTCCCCCGACCGAGCTCTGAAAAATCAGCCTCTCAGTGAAGTAGAAAGCAAATTCAAACTGGTCTCCTTAAAAGAGAAGGGGAATTTTTTTTTAACAGAAGAATCCAGCACAGGGCAACAGATTCTTGTTTTCAATAAGTTATTCTAAAAAAGATATCACCACCAAATACAGCCAGAGACTCCAGAAATAGTTTCCCAGTGCAGCCGGTTGGAGCTTTGGGCTCTAAAATGTACAGTGGGATTTTTCTACTTCTCTTAGCAAATCATTCCCATTCTAAGGTAATTTTTTCTCTTTTCCCCCTTTGTACTTTTACAAATAAAAACAAAACCCAATTTGGCAAATATATTTTCTAAAAATCATCCATATGTCTTCCCTAATTAAGTCGTACTCTGGGTTAGTTGCTTTTTAATGTAATTTCTCATCCATCTTTTCTGGGAGAAATGGAGAATTTCCAACGCAGTATCCTGGGTTTAGTCCATGAAGCCCTGCATGGTGTGATTATTCTCTTGAAACGGGAAAAAAGAAGATACTGCTTCCTTTTCCCCCGACCCCCCTAAATCTGGTAACTGCAAACCTGATGGTGAAAATTAAACACATCCCCCATTTTTCCCCAATGTGGCCCTAAATTATCCTGTCACTTGCCCTAGGAGCTGCAATTTGTTTCTGCATTTCAGCAACAGATTCTTCCTTTTAAAATCATTCTCCTCCACTACTTTGAGACCTCATACTTCTCTTGCCGAGGATGATCACAGCCCTTGGCTCCTTAATAAATTCACAAATTGCTGAAGCTGAAAAAATTCACTCCTTCATGTCCTATTTTCTAGGTCTGCAGTGTCTGTAGCATTTAGCCAGGTTGATCCTGGGGCAAGAGATCCACAGCCTGTTGTAGGATCTGCATTTGGAATAATTCTGTAAACAATACCACAGCTTAATATTTCTCTCAACAAGAAGGGTGGTGGGAGTAGTAGAGATCCAGATGCTTGGACTCCAGCCACTCTATCACTAGTCTGAGATGCCCACTTATCCCAGAGATCTTGTATTTTGAAGGTATGCCTAACAGAGGAGGATACAGAGAGATTCTGACCCTCTGGGAATTTGTCTGTCTGGGGCCCACCTGTCCAGCCTAGGAAGCTTGAGTCTGGGATCCTATGGAGTTCAGGAATTGGTGTTTCTCTGGAAGGAGGAACAAGCTTAGCTAAGGCTGTAGAACCTCAGAGGAGCTAAGGGGCTGTCTTTCACCTCCCTTACCGGAAAAATTAGGAAACTGAGGGCCAGAAAGCAATAGAGACTCCCCCCAAAGTAGCAGGTATTTCAGGAAATGGTTGCAAGATTAGGTATTGGGAAGATCTGTTGGCAGAGGGAATGCTTTTTTCAAAGGGAAGATGGTGGGGCTGTAGCAGCTGCTGGAGACAATTTGGGCCTGTGGATTCAAATTTTCCAATAGAAAACTAAATCCACACTGTAACAGCTTTTAAGCAACTCAATAAGGTGAGCAAACCCGTTTAGGTCTTATAAGTTCATTTGTTCAAAGTAAATTCAATTCAATTTAGCAACCATTTATTAGGTGACTTAGATACTACAGAAATGGGGAGATGTTGATGATTTTTGTTATCATTATTACTACTGTGTGACTACATTAAGTCACAGGCTAAGGGGAGATATAGTCTGAATAAGCTCAAGCCTCTGCCCTAAAGGATTTTAGGTAGGGAGATAAGACACAGCCTTTTATTTATTTAGCAAGCTCTGATTAGGCACCTATTGTGTGCAGAACACTCCATTAGGACAATAATAGAAACCAAATTCAGGTAAACCCAATCTCTGACTTCAAGGAGTTCATAGTTGAATGTGAAGTGGGTAAGGAAAAGGAAAAAAAAAAAGACAAAAACACAGAAAATTATAATACACAATATTACATGCCGAAGCTATTAAATAGATGCAGACCAAATGCTGAGAGAGGTCTTTGGAAAGGTTACCCTATTTTTCTTATTCAGACAAATGACAACTGTTTATTAATCAATTACTATATACCAGACAAATATATTGAATCTTTCTTTATAACAAAGAAAAACAGTTAAAGCCAAGTGATACACTCAATGACTTGTATCTTCACTGGAGTTTAGTGCCTTGAACACTGTGGACTGTTGATGGGAATGCTTTTCTTAAAATAAATAAAGTTTCAAGAGAAGAGAAAATGTAGCTCCTTTCAGTCATGGGGAATTTGGGATAGGTATATGCAGAATTTTGCTTGTGGAACATTGTATACATGATTAATCTATAAAATTGTGTGTGATTAATCTCTCCCTCTTCTCTCTTTTACTTTGTTCTTTCTCTTTCTTTTTACAAGGAATGAGCTTTCTGGATAGGGGAGGGAGAGGAATATATTTGGAAAAGAAAACAATGTTTAAAGTGCCAATAAAATATAAAAGTTTAAAATGAGAGGAAAAGGAAAAGAAAGGTCTTACGTATTACAACCTATTCCTATCTGTACTTTTTTGGAATGGGGGAGGGGGGGGAAATCACCCAACAAAAACAAAACTGGAAAAAAAATAAGTGCCATTGGTTGGAGAAAGACTGAACAAACGGTAGCATAAAAGCATAATATTATTGCATGTTAAGAAGTAATGAATATAAAGGAATTCAAAGAAACATGGGAAGATTTTTGTGAAGTAATGTAAAGAAAGTTAAACCGAGATAACAATATTTGATGCCTACAAAAATGTAGATGATAAATGAAAAGTAAATAAACTTTGATGAACTGTAATGAACGATCTTTTCCCTGGAAAACTAATAAGGAAACATACCTTCCTCCTGTCAGTAGAGAGGTAGGGGCTAGTAATGAGAAATGTGGTATTTGTGGTCAGATGAGGTCATTTTGTCATTTGGCTTTGTTTAAATGTTTTGTTTTGTTACCAAGAAAGGCTCAATATATGTGAGGAAGGGGGGTGGGAAAGGAGAGAAAAGAGTTAAAGGGAAATAAATAATTAGTGCAAAAATCAAAGGCAACAATAAAACCACTTTAAAAAAAATAAAAGTGTGTTGAATTTAATTTAATTTTGGCAGCCAGATAAAGTTGATTAGCTGAATGTCCCAGTTGGAATTTGGGAACCAAAGCTAAAAGACTTTCTTCCTTAAATATGGATACAGAGAATAGCAGCCAGACCTACGGAATTGAACCAGCAGCATCAGATCTACCATGTCTGGCCAGTGTTCAAAATCTTGCAAGCCTCTTAAGACAGAGTAGAGGTTAATCCAATGTCCCCATGAACTTCACTGCTATGATGGAAGAATGACCAAATAGCCTTCAATTATAAAAAGAAATGCTGGATATGGCAGAGGATCTGGATAGTTTTGGGGACACACGCTGGTCTTGAAGTAAGAAACCTGGATCTGAAATTGAAGCACTGACTCCTCCCAACTGGATTTTCCTTGACAAGTCACTTTCCTCTCAGAACCTCAGTTTCCTTGTGTGTAAAATGGGGATCACAATACTTGTCCTACTTTTTCATAGGTTTGCTGTGAGGAAACCTTTGAAGAGCTAATTTTTTCATTATTACTAGAGCAATCAGGAAACTTTGGATGGAATGAGGATGTAAATAATAAATTGCAGGACTGGCAATAGTGACAATGTCAATATTCCTCTAAAATTGCAGAGGGGGTGTTGCAATAAGAAGTCAGCCATTTGAGCAACTGGCAGCTGAGCCCACTGGCACTGCTTGATTCCCTGCCCGTCTGGGCATCCATCAGTCATCTTCTCATCTGAGACAGTCAGTCTCATCAGGCAACATCTCCTTCCAGAGACTATTCCATTCAATTCTGCAAACACCTATAAGATACTATGAGCTTAGTCCTGCAATAGAATTGAAAAGACCTTTAGACTCCTATCATTCAATAAATTGATTAGACTCCACTTCAGGCTGAAAGTCAAAGGATTTGAAGTGAAAGGAAACCTCAGAGATATAATCCAACCCATTTTATAGCTGGGGAAACTGAGGCTTGGAGATGTTTAGAAAATTTTCTCCCGATTTCACAGTTAGTAGCAGAGGTAAGGTTCAAATAATTACCACAGGGATAACTTCTGAAGACTAAAATCAAAATCCTACCCTTCACAATTTCAATCTCTTGTCTCTCTCTTTGTCTCGTCTCCTCCCTCTCCCTCTCTCTTCCTCTCTCTCCCTCTCTCTCCCTCCCTCTCTGTCCTTCTCCCTCTCTCTCTGCCTTTTCATCTCCTCGAGCACCCCCCTCCCTGTTTTATGCCTCAGAAACAATATTTTAAAAAAGTAACAGGTTTGAGCAAAGCCCTCTCACTTCCATTCTACATAACTTATGTTCCCCCATACCAATTTCTTAGCACATAGAAGGTAACCTCTTGTGACTGTTTGGGAAGCAAACTCCAGAGAAGGGGCTTGCCTGCCATCCCTCCCTTCTAAGAAGGACTTTCCCTGCTTCATAAGATCCTCTCAGAAAAATTCCCAACCTTTCTCCAACTAGTTATCCGTAAGTCCTCCCTTACATCTGCCCTAAGTCACTCCTCCTGTCGTCCTTCCTCCAGACTGGCCACGTTCTGTCCTTCCTGGCACTGGGGGAACAGCTGGCTAGCATCTGCTGTTCTCTATTAGTGAGTCCCTTCTCGGGGCTGAATAATCTCATTTCCTTTAACCTTTCCTTATAGGTCCCATTTTCCAACCCTTTCATCATGTTCATTGCTCTCCTCTGAACCCCCTCCAAGCTCCCTGCGTCCCTCGGAAGTGCTGAGGCCACGGTGGCCCCTGGATTTGCCGCAGAATGCAAAGGACTGAGTGGGGGTGGGGGTTTGGGCAGCTCCCGGGAGCCCAGCACAGCCCCCCGATGTAGCCTTCCTCGGACACCCATTCCTGTCCCCAGCCGCAAGTCGCTCTTCCTTCTCCCCAAACCTGCCTTTGATCTTGGGAATTTGGTTAGTCTTTGCTGAAGGGGAGGGGTGGTGGAGCGCAGTGGAACTACCATTGGACCTGGATCCAGGCAACCTGCATTTGAATCTTTGCTCTCATATTCCCCGACTTTTTGAGAATAGGAAAGTCACTCCCTCCTGTCCAGGTTTTCCAGCTCCAGGAGAGAGGCGATAACCCTCCATCTACTGACCTCGAAGGGATGTTGTGAAGGAAAAATACTTTGTAAACCGTTGGGGCGTTTGTAAATAGGGGAGGGATGAACTGGTGGAAGATTTGGGCTTGAATATAAGATCTGAAATTTCCTACCTAGCTACTACATGACCTTGGGGAAAAACCCCTCATCTCTCAGAGACTCAGTTTCCTCATCTGTAAAAAAGAGGAATAATGATCCTTATACTGCCTACCTCCAACGAGCTTGCTCTGGGGGAAAACTGGTGGAAATTTTCCTTGCAAATAGGAGCCATTGTCTGTGGTGTATGAGCCACCGGAGTTAGAGTTTGTCACTGTTCAACACTGACCACTGCCTCTCCCCACTGACCTCTGCTCCATCTAGTGCTCCTGGTTTTTCCCAGAACAATGAGCCACACTTGGCATTCTCTTCCCCTCCCCACACCTCCCACTCTCCTTTTTCAACATCAGTCTGACTCCTTCCATTTCCTAAAGAGCACTGCTGTTATCCTCCGTATTATTTCTCATCCCTCTTCCTCTCCTGGGCTGCCCGCCGCCTTCCAAATTCTATCACCGGGAGGGAGTTTTTCTTTGCCTGCATCCATCATGCATTCAGCTGGCGTCAGGAACTGTCAGGCTCCATTGCAGTCAGTGCAGGGGAATGACTCGGTTAGGAGAGCTATGATCATCTTCCTCCATTTTTCTCTCTCCGAGCAGTGATGATGAATTGCTCACTGTGAGAGCCTTGGGAGGGCTGAGTCACTTTGGTCTGCCTGCAACCGCCTCATCTTTCCTCAAAGCTAGAATCAGTTTCATTAGTGTGGGGCTTTAGCCATCATTCCTTCCATGTAGCCACAAAGAACCAGGAAACAGCCTGTAAAACCGGCCTTTTTGAACGCTAGACTTTGCCTTTTCACTGGGTGAAATTCTCAGTAATCTCCCTGAATCAGCTTCTAATTACAATCTAATTATAAATATAATAATTTATTATAATATCTAACCTCCAAGACAGAAAGAATTCAGAAATCAACCAATCCAACTCATGTCCCAGTGGGAATCACTTCCCTATCTATAATCAGTAATCATCCAGTCTCCAAATAAAGACCACTAGTGATAGGGAACTCACTGACTCTCAAGATAGTTTATTCCTCTGAAGGAAGGTTCTCATTGTTAGGAAATTTTCCTCACAGTATACCTTTATGTAATTTTCACCCTACTCCTGCCTTCTGGGGTCAACTGAGACAAGTCTATTCCTGCTTCAAAAAGACAGCCCTTCCAATCCTTAAAGACAACTATCTTGTCCCTACTAAGTCATCTCTTCCCCAGGCTAAAAATACCAATCCTTATATGGTTTCCTTTCAGATCTCCTTACTATCCCGGTCACTATCCTGTGGACATGCAGCAGCCTGTCAATATCTCTTCTAAAATATGATGCCCAGAGTTGAGCACAATATTATGTATGAGATCCGATAAGGGCAAAGCACTGAATTCAAATCTTGCCTCATAGGATATGACTTTGAGTAAATCATTTTTAGAACCCCCAGTTCCTGCATCTATAAAATGAAGGGATTGGATTCACTGACCTTTATCATCTCCTCCAGCTTAAACTGATGATCATTCTCATTTAGGATATATTTTTTAAATTACCTAAAAATCATGATTGGTTAGCTCATTGAATTTGCAGCCCGAGTCACCTTCACACGTTCTGTTCTCAAGCCACACTTTTCCCCAACCAATATTTGTGTTTTTGGAGCCCAAGTGTAAGATTTTTAGATTTATTATTAAAAAGGGAAAGCATTCACTACTTTCTATCATTTGGCTTCTCCTTATATTCTAGAAATACCTTATCTGAGAGTTTCTCATAAGGATAAAATGTAACATGAAAACAAACTCTTGCACTAACGATTCTCCTTATCCAAAATTGCTCCTGAGTTTTCAAATGCAACACACATACACATATTACAAAATACCATATGTTTTATCAGTAAAACACCTCAGTTAACAGAGGACTACTGTACTGCATTGGAAGATTGCTTAGATAGTAGTTCAGATCTCTGCCTTGGGGCTGCAGAGTATATAAACCTCTTCTGTCCTTAAAAATAACTGGGGGAAAAAAACAACAACTTACTTCCTATCACACACTTGCTAAATTGTTTTCATTTGAAGAAAGCACTGGGTTTCTAATGGGGGGGAGGAGAACATTGAATTGGGAAGTTTAATCTCCTCCCTGTGTGATTTTGCACAAGTTTATCACCTCAGTTTCCTCATTTGTAAAATGAATTGAACTAGATGGTCCCTTCCTTCTCTCAGGATTTCAGTGTCCTTATCTATAAAATGAAGGTATTTGACTACAAGTTCTCAAAGGTTTCTTCTTAATCTAACATTCTAGATTCCAAGATTTGTTTCAGTGCTAACATTCAGTGTTTTATATTCTGACAATCTAGGTTACAGAGTTCCTTCTAGCTTTACCCAATTTTTTTTTTTTTTTTTGCTCGATAGATTGTGCTCAGTTAAGAATCAGAAATCTCTTTGTTGAGTGCTTTCTGTTAGAATCAGAAGTCGCTTTGTTGAGTACTTTCTGTGGCCCTGGGAATTATATTTTTCTTTCTCTTTCTTTCTAGAGTAAACTCATTTTAAAGGGTTAATCTTCTGGAATGAAGTCTTTGAAACAAGGATACTATCCTCCACTGCCCCCTTCCCCGCTGCCTCTGCTCACATTTTTTGGCCCCCAAGGAGCCTAAAACTTTGTGAGTGTGTGGGAAGGCGTTGGATCTGATGAGGCAAAGAAAGTATCATACTTGAGTGGCGGTTTTTATGTCCCTGTATCTACACTACCTATAGATATATAATATGCACCTTTTAATTAGTTTGGGGAGAGGAACTTGGAAAGAATCCTAGCGACCGGAGAGATTTTTTATTAAATGTAAGATTCTAATTACCTCACTGAAAGTATATGAAAACTGCTCTTTAAATAAACTTATCCAAGAGACCAAGTTACAAGATATTTATTTTTCTAGCAATTATTTTTTAACGTTCAGAAAATTGCACTTAGAATATGAAAACTATGTTTTGAATTCATTTATCCATCCCAGTTACTAAGAAAATTGAAAGTTAAATTCTCCAGTAAAGCAAATGTCCACAGAGAAGCCTAATTTAGAGACCTTTAGTCAATTAGGAGGAGAGGAAGATCAAAGACATCAAAGAAGACATTCCCCTCTGTGCATTCATTCACATGTTGGCCATTCCTCCTCTGTCCTAGGGTTTCGTCTCCTTCCTAATCTGGCAGCCCCTTGCTCACCAAAGACCTTTAACTCTTATAGGAACAAATTTAGAGCCATATACAGCACCTCAGAAATCAGTCAGAATCTTCCTTCTTTCTTTACCCATGTTACATACTAATAACTTGAGCCTCAGAAAGAAGGGCTTGAACAAGACTAGACAGGTAACAAATAGCAGGGCCAGGATTTGAACCCAGCCTTAAGAGTCCCATTGCCTCCCATAAGATGAGCAGATTGCAAGACACTTACCTTCTGCAGACCCCCAAGAGGAAGGTGAAAAATTCAATGTCAGATGAAGCTGGGGAAAGCTGCCCAAGAAAACCTGTGGAAGATTGCACAGGGGCGTAGCATAACTTGTCTGTCTGTGGACAGGTGCAGCGATCCCATCCCTGTTCTCAGTCACTACCTGCTCTTTACTGGACGTTATTACGAGTGGATGCAATTTCGAGAGCACCTGCACACAATAAAAGCCCTTACATGTGTGAGGCCTTAAGGAAATTAACGGTTCCTCCCTAGGGATTCATTTTTTGTTAAGATGTTTATTACAGATGAAGTGGTCCTGGGGTAAAACATTAACAAGTTGTAGAGTGATAAAAGGATTTTTATCCTTTCTCAGTGACATAAATAGGAAGAATCCTTGAACGAAATCTATAAAATTCCTTCTTCCTAATGAATTTTCTTAACTCTTTATTAATGGAATCGATTGTTCGTAACCAATGTGCATTTAGAGTGACTAGGAGAGAGAACCAAATGAACAGGGACTAGTGGTAGTAAAGGTGGAGAAACTGAGCCCCATCAAATAGGCTTTATATTGTAAGACTTTTAAAGCTGATAGGGACCTCAAAAAATCGCTTGCTCAAAAATCTCCTCTCATTTTACAGATGAGGAAACTGATACTCAGATTAAGAGAAGTCACTTGTCTAAAGTTATACAGTGGGGACCAGAATCTTCTGGCCCTAAATTTGTTCTTTTTCTCAATGAAACAGTCTCAGAGAAGGTATATGACTTGTTCAAAGTCACCCAGCTAGCAAGTAGCTAAACAGGCTTTCAAACCCAAGTCTCCCGACTTGCCCCACTTTTTGTCCCGAAGCATTCGGCCTTATTGGTTGAGGATTAAACCCAGACGACGTTATTCCAGTGGGGTGAGGAGAGCTGGCATTCCTGATCACACCATGATATTCTTGGCTGGATTTAATTCTTAGTCCAAGGAAGAATTAAACCAACTCTCCAGCCTTGATGCAACAGCTACTTTGGGTTTTAGATTGAATTCTTTCACTTTCAATCTTCGATGGAGACCAATAATATAATATGCTCCGGCAAAAGGCAGATGCTTTTGTTTTCTCTGTCTGAGATTAGAAAGGCCGGTTCTTTTTAACCCCCTGTTCTCCATGCTGGTCTGTACCCCATTATTTGAGATGAAAGTCCAGAATGTTAGTACTGAGCAAAAGATGGCTGAATCTAATTGAATTATAGGAATGCAGTTAAAAGTCTGCTACGGAAAGGCCATATTCACTTTCAAGATTAGTTACTTCAAGAGTTAATGGGCTATTTAAACAATCTAGGCCAAGAGCCGAACACAGGTGGGCTGTGTTAATAACTTTATTTAAACCCCCCCTTTTTTCCCCTTTGAGGAGCACAAGCCATCCATTAATGCATTCATTAGGGTTTATGGCATGGCTCTGGTTTTCTCCTAATGACACTATCCAGACCTGAGCTGGCTCAGCTAATTGAGGCCAGCTGGCCTGACCAGTCAGGCCCTCCCGGCCCCACCTCTTCCACCCTCACCCTGGGTTTGGGTCCTTACTCTTACGAACCAGAGATTGCCTTAGTGATGGGTTCTTCCAAGCTGCTGGTGTGTGAGCTCTCAGCTGTATATGATTATTATCATAATCATCAATAACACTCATTTACATTAGCAATATTATTGATATCTATGGTGTTAAAGTTTATTTTATTAATTAAACAACAACTTGTGCTTTTCTTGTACCCTAAAATTCACAAAGCACTTTCTTCACAGCATCTCATAAGATGAGTGATGTCAAGATTAATATCTGTGTTTATCACGTAAGAAAAACCGATGTCCCGAGACAAGGGATTTGTCAATAGCCACACAGCCAAGAGCCACCTACGTTTCTCAATTCCAAGCCTCTTGCAAGTGATAATAAGCTCCTCCTCCCCTCATGAAGGGCAGGATGTGAGGGAAGGACTAGGAGTGCCTTGTGAGGGGAAAGGGTTAAGAAATCTCTGCCTCAGATCCCAGCCAGCCATCTCCATCACTCCCCAAAAGCCTAGGCCAGCTGGACTCAGCTCTAGGAAAAGGGAGGGGCAGGTGCCTGAGGAAACAGAAAGCAAGAAGGGGCAGTCCCAATTCCAACTGGGCTATGTTGTTGGAAGCCCCGATCCTGACAGAGGTCATGATCCCCTAAGTCTGTTAAACGTGTCTGAACCAACTTCCTGGGCATTGCACGGTTCTGGCTGGTGGGAAGCCGGGCAAGGCATTTGGCTAGTGCCAAACCATTGGTCAAGTCAACAAATATTTATTGCCTGAAGGCAGGTAGGTGGCCTAGGGATAGAGCATTGGATTTAGAGTCAAGAAGACCCGAGTGCTAATCCAGCTTCAGATACTTCCTAGCTTTGTGACCCTGGGCAAGTCAGTGAATATCTGCCTGCCTCAGTTTCCTCAACAATAAAATAGGCATCATAATCATAATAGCTACCTTCCGATTCAAGGCAATTCTAATAGACTTGTGATGGAAAGAGCCACCCACTCTATGGACTATGGGGATTGAAGATAGATCACAATACAGTATTTTCACCTTTGTTGTTGTTTATTTGCTTTTTTTTTCCTTTCTCATTTTTTTCTTTTGATCTGACTTTTCTTGTGCAGCATGATAAATGTGGGAATATGTTTAGAAGAATTGCACATGCTTAACCTGTACTGGATTACTTGCTGTCTAAAGAGAGGAAGGGGAAAAAAATTGGAACACAAGGTTTTGCAAGGGTGGATGTTGAAAACTATCTTTGCGTGTATTTTGGGGAAAAAAAACTTATTATAAAAAATAGTAGCTACCTCCCAAGATTGTTTTGAGGATCAAATGAGATAATATTTATAAAGCACTTAGTGCCTAACACATACTTATTAAATGCTTATTCCTTTTCCCTTATTACCTACTACTCTGGATGCCTCTAGCACTTTAAATACTGTTATAGGATTTAGAATTGTCCCTTCCTTAAGAGAACTTTAGTATTAACTTGTTTAACTGCTTTATCTTTTTTATTTATTTATAGAAAAAGAAAGACAGAAAAGAAAAACAAAAGAAAACATTGCCACGTGCCTAGCAGAATGTTAGGGGGGATTCAAAATATAACAATGAATTTCCAGTTCAAGAAAGGATATATATAATAGTAAAATCAACTGCTTTATCTTACAGATATTTCCTAAGGCAATGCAAGTAGAAAGTGTCAGAGGATGGATTTGAATTCACATCTTCAGACTCTACTACAACATTCTATGCATCATACTACACTTTTCTCTTAGTGACCCTGTGAAGTAGGTAGCTCATGTATTATCTCTATGTGGGGGGTTTGAGAGCAGAGAGACAAAATGCTCTACCCATCCTCATAAGCTAGGTTTCCTGACATCTCGCCCAGTAGTCATGCCCCCCTGCCTCTTGGAATATTAGTATCCATTTATATGGAGCTTTATGGTTTGTGAAGTACTTTCCTCACAACTACATTGTGAAGAAGAATGCCAGAATTATTATTCCTATTTCATAAGCTGAGGCTAAGAATGAGGGAAGAGTTATTTGCTCGTGGCCATTCTGCTAGGGAACATGGGAACTTCATTTCCTTTCGTTTAGGGAATCATAGAATCTCAGAGCTGGACAGGAATTTAAATGTTATTCATTCCAACTTTCCACTCAAGGCAGGAATTCCTTTTGCTATATCCTTAATAGGTCATCAAGAGATTGTGTCAACCAAGATGTTGATCATCTAGTGCTATAGCTTCAGTATTAGTTTCTTCAATGTGCTTGTCAATGATGTGGGTGAAGACATAGAAGCCATACTTAACAAAATTTTCACTGACATGGGGCTAGGAGGAACAATTAGCACTGGGTTACAGAACTGGGATCCATAAAGTTTTATTGGGCTCATGAGAAATTCAAGATGAAATTTAATAGGGACAAATGTAAAATCACAAACTGGTTCAAAAATTCAGCTGCACAAGTATAAGTTAGGGATGACCATGGAACTGGGTGTTCTTGTGAAAAGGAGCTGTGTATTAGGGAACCACAAACTTGATATTATTCAACAATGTGGCACGGCAACCCTAAAAATTCTGAAATCTTAAGCTGCATCACTAAAAACAATGTTCAGAATCAGGAGAAATGATTGGTTAGTCACGTTGTTCTCTGCCCTGGTCAGAGTACATTCAGGATACAGTCATGTCTAGTTTTAGAACCTCTGTTTTCTAGAGGATCATTGAAAACCAAGGCATATCCACAGGTGTCAGGGCACCTAGGGCAGCTAGGGAGCTCAGTGGAGCACTTGGCCCTGGAATCAAGAAGATCTAAGTTCAAATGTGTGACACTTGGAAAGTCACTTAACCATTTGCCTCAGTTTCCTCATTTGGAAATGGCAAACAACGCCAGCATCATCCCAAGAAAACCACAAATGAGGTCACAAAGAGTCAGCCATAACTGAAATAACTGAACAACCACAAATCCACAGGTAAATGATCTAGGTGGTGAGAGAGCTGGAGATGATGTCCAAGGATTTCTTGAATAAACTGAGGATAGATTGCTTAGAGAAGAAAAGACCAAGGGGAAACGTAGCTGTCATTAGATACTTGAAGGGCAATTTGAGAGTCACGGGTCCTATTTGGACATCCTTAGTTTACTGGGGGTCTTTATGACTGGGAAAGAAGATAGGACAGTCAGTCAGTGAGAATGAAAGGCAAATAGTCTGATACAATGATACCTAGAAAATATTAAAAGAAGAAACCCACCAGTGCACTGGGAAGTAATAGCAAATATTTCTCAAACTCCAGCTAAAACTACGCACAAGGCCTTGTGCTCAACAAAAGGGATGCAAAGACAAAAACACAATCATCCATGCTTTCAAGAATTCCCCCTTATCCACAGGTCCACCATGAAGAATAATTTTTTTCTTTTTTTAATCATACAAAATCAAATAGATTTTAATAGGTTTTTATTGACATTTTTTATATCTACATTGTCATGTATTATTTACCCTCCTCATTCATAGAGACTTGAGAGTGAGAGGAAATCAGCAAGACCAATTAATAAACTAAAAAAAAAATAAGATGTGACATGCAATGTTTCATTCTCATGGATCTGCATTTCTGCAAAGAAGAGAAGGCAAGTCTCTTTTCGGGGAGACCAATCTGGTATTTTATAATATTACAACATTCAATTTTTGCTTATTTTCTGGTTAGTGGTGGTTCTTTTCAATTATCTTGTTCTAATCATTGTGAAAAAAAAAATAGATGGTGTAATGGATAGACTGATGTACTTGGAGTCAGAAAGATCTGAGTTCAAATTCAGCTTCAAATACTAGCCAGCTGTGTGACTCCGAGTAAGTCATTTAACTTCTGTCTGCCTCATTTTCCACAGCTATAAAGTGGGGGTCATAAAAATACTTAGCTCCCAGATTGTTGTGAATATTGAATGAGATAATATCTGTAAAAGCACTTAGTATGGTTGTCTGGCACTTAAATAGATGCTTAATAAATGCTTAATTGTCTATCTTATTTCTTTGTCTCTGCTTATTTCATTATTTATTAGTTCATATAGTTGATATTAGTTCATATATATATAGTTCATCTTCCCATGTTTCTTTATATTCATAATATATTACAGCACAATACCATTTTGCTACAATAGTGTATCACCATTTATTTAGCTGTTCCCAAATCAATGGGCATCTACTTTGCTTACAATTCTTTTGCTACCCCAAGAAGTGCTACTATAAATATTTTAGTGAAAATAGAACTTCTTTTTTGCCAATGACTTCCTTGGATTAAATGCATATCAATGGAATCACAAGATCAATGGATTTTAGTTTTAGTATTTGAGTCACTTCACTCATATAATTCCAAATTACTTTCCAGAATGGTACCAATTCATAGTTTCACCAATAATGCATCAGTAAGTCTGTTTTTCCTTAACTCCCTTTCCCTAACATTTACTAATTTCATCTTTTTTTTTTACTAATTTCATTTTTTGATATCTTTGCCAGTTTGCTGGATATGATGTAAAATCCATGGAAATTTTAAAATAAAAGCAAATCACACTCTTCACACATATCCCTTAAGGTTTGTAATATAAGTACTACATCCCCATTTTAAAGATGAGAAATTTGAGGTTTAAATGTCACACAGCTAAGAAGTTGCAGAGCTGAATTTGAAACCTAACTCCAGTAGCTCTTTGTGGAAGGATATAGGCAGGAATCACACAAGAAAAGAAGTCTTCATCAGAGGATGGACTAACTGTAATGAAGAAATAGAAGATCCTCCAGAGAGAGTATAAAACTAGACCAATTGATCCTTGTTAAAAGAAGGCAGATAGATAGACAAATGAGGACAAGCAGATAAAAAATAAACATGTATATGTTTGTCTTGTCTCTATATAAATATATATAGATATGCACACATGTAGGTGTATGTGAGTTAACTAGGATGCTATTTATTATGACATAAGAAATGACAACTATGAAGAATTTGGAAAACTCTGGGAAAAAGCAGCTTTTATGAACTGATACAGAGCAAAGAAAGTTGAACAAGGAAAATAATTTACATAATGACAATAGCAAAATAAATGGAAACAATACCAACAGTCATTTGAATTTAGATTAAGTATAATAATAAATCTTGGTCCAGGAGAATAAATGAATGACAATATTTTAATAAAAATAATTAGAACTTATATAGCATTTTAAAATTTACAAAGCTCTTTACAAATATTTCATTTGATATTCACAATAATCTTGCAAGATGGATACTATCATCTTCATTTTACAGGAAAATTGAGAAAAGAAGGTTAAATGACTTGTGTTTAAACTCAGGATTTGAACTCAGGTCTTGTTGAATTCAGATAAAGTGTTCTATGTACTACAACACCTAGTGGTGCAAATATTATATCTAGCATTTATATAGCATTTTAAAGTTTGAAAAATGCTTTACAAATATTATCTTATTTGATGCTCATGATGATTTCCTAAGTAGGTACTATAATTATTCCTATTTTACAGATGAAGAAACTGAGGCAGGAAAATTTTCCCAGGGAGACACAGCTAGTAAGTGTCTGAGGCTGAATTCAAATTCAGGTTTTCCTGACTCCAAGTCTAATAATCTGTCCACTGTGCCACCAAGCTATTTAAAGTACATTCATAAAGCACCTACTGTGTGTCAAGCACTATGTTAAGTACTAAAATACAAATACAGAAAATACAATCTCTGGCTTCAAGGGGGCTTACATTTTCATTGGGAAATGTATAGGAGAGTGGTGGTAAGGGAAGGAAGTTATGGTCTAGGTCTAGGAAATCACAAAATTGGTGAGTGATAACAGCTCTCATAGCCAAAAGGGAAAGAGCATGGAGAGGAGAGTAAGGGCAAGGAAAGTCATGCACATAGAGGTAGAATAGAAAATGGATTTGATTTGAAAGAGGAATAGTAGGAAAAAGATGATGAAACTCATTTCCTGTTTCCTAGTGGAGAGGGGGGCTATGGGTACAGAATGCTGCATATGCTTTCTGGACTTTGGTCTATTGGCTTTGCATTACTATTTTTCTTTGTCACAATAGAGAGTTCATTGTGTGGGGGGGAGGGGGGAATAGATGCAGCATAAGAGGCAAAAGACATCAATAAAATATTTTTAAATTTAAATTTTAAAACTGAAATACAAATATCCTCCTGAACTCCTAATGAAGCTAGCGGCAGTCTAGATTCCTCACCTACAAAATGAGAAGAATAATAGTCCTTATCTCATAGGGTTGTGGTAAGAATCCATTGAAATGATGCTGGAAGATGAGGAAAGGCCTCCTTCAAGGTGAGAATAGAGCTGAAATTTGAACAAAATAGGAAAAACTTATGAGATGGAAGTAGGTAACAAGGGAAAGCATGTCAAGCTTGAAGAATCAGCCTGGAGATGGGAAATAGGAGATATAGTGTAGTATTTGAGGAACACTGAACAACTCAGTGTATTTGGCTGGTAGAGATCGTGCTAGGACATTAGTGTAAAAAAAAAAAAAAAAAAGATTAGAGAAGTAGAAAGAAGTGGGGTTAGGAAGAGTTTTGTATAACAGCTTTACATTTGGTCCTAGTAGATAGTCTGTCCCTCTCCTTGCTCCCTTGCTCCCTCCCTCCTTTTTCCTTCTCTCTTTCTCTCTCCCTCCTCCTTCTTTCTTTCTTCTTCTTCCTCCTCCTCCTCCTCCTCCTCCTCCTCCTCCTCCTCCTCCTCTTCTCCTCCTCCTCCTCCTTCTTCTTCTTCTTCCTCTCTCTCTCTCTCTCTCTCTCTCTCTCTCTCTCTCTCTCTCTTTTCTTCTTTCTTCCTCCCTTCTTCCCTCTCTCCCTCTCCCTCTCTCCCTCTCTCCCTCTTTCCCTCCCTTGGTCTACGTGTTTGTCTCTGTCTCTCTGTATGTGTGTCTCTGTCTCTCTCTGTATGTGAGCTTCTATCTAACTACTATTCATCTACAAAATGGAGAGAATGATGTTACCTGCCTCACAGAGTTATTGTAAGAACAAAGTGAAGTGAGATGCTTTGTATATCTTGGAGCTTTTAGACAAATGTTGGTTGTGATTATGTTTGATTTGGTGGATGATTTGGTTTGATCCTCCATGGATGCAGATCTTCTACCTTTTAGGGCTCCTAGGGCTGAAGTGGCTGCTGGGGATGAGTATGTTCTCAATCAGCCCAGTACTGGTTTTTGGACAAAAGACAAACAGTTCAGGACCAGGATGACTCTTGAAGCCTTTCAGCCTTGATTGGATCCATCCTACCTTGTGCTCCATAAGTAAAACTTCACAAAGCCAGGCCTGATGAACAGATTTAGGAATTCAGTGGAGGTGATTGGGATTACTTCTCTATATAAGAACATATACTGTATATATGATCCCATACATAAGTAGGGGAAAAGAATAGGGATAAGGACTGGACCTGTGATTTCACTGGTATAAGCATATAGTACACAATCAATGGAGGATGGCACCTCTTCAACTTCTAGTCTTAGATAAATGCTCAGAGCCACACAACCAGCATGTGTCAGAGGCAGGACTTAAATTAACCTGAGTTAATTTAAATTAACTGGTTCTAGGGTTAGTTCTCTATCCATATAGCAGTAATATCAAGCTCAAATAGAAATGGGGCCCACTAAATCTTATATAAGGATCTCTGCAAGTAATATGTTGACTTAGTTTTTAAATATACTATATAATATTACATCTATAATATAAAATAATTATATACATTAATAATAGTAAATGCGATTATATAAATAATTAATAGTATATCAATAATAATATACTATGTAATCATTGTAAAGTGCTGAGCATAGAATTTGGCCCATAGTAAGTGATATATATTATTATATTTTAATTTATTTTGTTAAATATTTCCCAAATGCATTTTAATTTGGTTGTGGTTGCACCTGGTAGTGTTTGTGGGCTGCATATGGACTGTGGTCAGCGTGTTTGAAACCTCTGGTTTTCACCATGCTGGCATAAACCACCATAGTTGGAAGGGTAGTTAGGCAGTACAGCAGATATAATACTAGGCTTGGAGTCTGGAAGACCTGAATTAAATTCCAGCCCCTGACACTTACTAGATGTGTGATGCTGGGCAAGTGTCTGCCTCAGTTTCTCTCTCTGGAAAAATTGGGATAATAGCATACACTTTTCAGGATTCTTGTGAGTATCAAATGTGATTATTATAAAGTGCAGAGCATAGAGCTTGCCCCCAAGTGTTATATAAATATTAGCTATTATCATATGTTATGTTGGTTTGGGTGTATACAAACACAACAATAGTTTAATGTAGGCTTCTATGGAGTGCTAGAAGGAATCGCAGAAGCCATTAGACTAATTCCCTTCTCTTTCAGGTAGGGAATCATAGAGTTCCTAGGACCTCCCTAAAAACCCAGAGAACAACTACAGAGCTGAAATTTGAACCCAGGTTTTCAATCCAGCTCTCTCTACCTTATTTGAATCTTCTCACACTTTTGTATTGCTGACAAGGTAAAACTCCAAAATTTTGTATGATATCACCTGGAAAAAATGAATTTAGTTTGGAAAAATGTTTAAGGTAGGTGCTACCAGAAGACTATGAAAAAAATGTCAAAAAACTGTGGTCCTAGTGGAGCATTTTATTGTAAAATCAACATTGCATCAGGAAACTAGTTGAGAATTGATTTTTCGTAACAATCATAATAGTAATGGTAGTAATAATTAATAATAGAAACATTTACATAACACTTTACAGACTATAAAGCGCTTGACATATGTTATCTCACTTGATCTTCACAACACCCCTGGGAGACATAAATAAAATGAGAATGATTCAGATGAAATAACTTATCCAGGATCACACAGCAAGGAAGTGTCAAACTGAGGGCTTCTTGACTTCAGGTCCAATATTCCTATCTTATTTAAACTGTGTTGTGAAGATCTAGTGTGATCATTATAAAGTGCTGTGTATGGAGCTTGGCCCATAGTAAATGCTATATAAATATTAGGTATTATTATATGTTATGTATATAATATATATTATATGTCACTAAGTTTGTTTGGGAATATACAAACACATCAATGGCTTTGTACAGGCTTCTGTGAAGGGCTAGAAGGGATCTCAGATGCCATTAGGCTGACTCCCTCCTGTTTGAGGTAGGGAACTAAAGAGTACCTAGAAATTAGCTTTTTACACATATTGTTCCATTCACTCCTTACAATGACCCAGTGAGGTAGGTGCTGTTTTACACCTATTTTACAATTGAGGAAATAGGTTAGAAGACCCCAAATGATTTCAGTGAGAATTAATCAAAGGAACTAGGGTTGTTTAGCCTAGAGAAGATTTTGGGAATTCATAGTAACCATCAACAAAAATCTGAAGTACTCTCATGGAAGAGAGACTTGGCTGATTCTTTTGATCCTGGAATACAGAATGAGGAACAATCACTAAACGTTGTAACTAAATTCAACCAACATTTAGAAAGCAACAATGTGCAAAGCAGGAGGTACAATTCCATAGGGACTAAAGCTAGGTCCAGTCCTTGAGTTCTGAGTTCAGGTTCTGTAGCTGATACAAACTTGCTGTGTGAGCCTAGACAAACCACTTAGTGAGCCAAGCAATTTTTAAGAGTATATGTGTTACATGTTACAAGGGAAGGTTTAGTTCTAAATTATTATAAAAAGTTTCCACCCTGAGAGCTACCCATGATGATGAATTCTCAAGTCCATATATTCCCTACTTCTTACTCTCCCCCTTCCATCCCTTGCAGAGTCAAGGTTCTGTGCTATTTGCTAGGGACTTAAGAGCAAAAGTTAAGTAGGATTTACCCCCGAAGAGCTCTGGATACACAATCCAGAAGACCTGAGTTTAAATCCCTCCTCAGATATTTACTATCTATATGACTCTGGACAAGTCACATAATTTATCTGGGTCTCAGTTTCCTCAAATATAAATTGAGGGGGCTGGGTTTTATGGCCTTTTAGGCCCTTTCCAGTTCTCAACCTATAATCCTTTGTAACCCATGGCTCAGACCTGACATTTTTAGTTAGTACCGGACTTGGTTCAAT
The DNA here is from genome assembly GCF_902635505.1 of Sarcophilus harrisii. Lineage (NCBI taxonomy): Eukaryota > Metazoa > Chordata > Mammalia > Dasyuromorphia > Dasyuridae > Sarcophilus > Sarcophilus harrisii. The sequence continues at coordinate 451,161,469 of NC_045427.1, forward strand.
CTTGGGTATGAACCAAACAATTTTCTCCTTTTTTCTTGTATCTCTATTCAATATTTTTCCTGGAACATTAGAATTTGGTTAGCTACTGAAAAGATAAAGCCTAAGTTGCAAGCACTCAGGCTAACAATGCACAAAATATGACAGGCTTTATTTAATACAACAGAAAATGCAGACAAAATAATTTTGGCTTAACCTAAAAAGAAGTTCCTAATAACTAGATAGGTTAAAAAGTAGGTGTTAGTCCTAAGTAATGTCCATTAGGACTAGATCTGAACTAAGAAACCTGGTTTCAAATTCCAGTCTCTCCAGGGTCATAATAATATGAATTATTATTATTAATATTTTTTCTAGAATGTATGCTATAAGAAAAAGAGTAGAATAAATTAAAAATGTTCTCCTTTGATAACTCTCTGTGGGTCATAAGAATGAACCTGTGATCCAAATTATGCAAGAGGTTCCTGGACCCTGATGACCCAATATGGAAAGGGTCACTTTATAAGGTCTCAAGCATCTCATCACAGGAAGTCATCAAATGGAGGCTGAATGTCCACAACTTAGGGATCATACTTTCATAAATCTAGATCTGGAGGAGATCTTAGAAACCATTTAGTCTAATTTCTTCATTTTATGAAGGATGATCTGAGGAATAGAGAAGCTAAATAATTTCTCCAATTTGCCTCTAAGTAGCAGACACACTGAGGTTGTCTGATTCCAACATCACAATACTGCCTAGGATGTTCAAAAGGAGATTCCTGCTCACAAAATATGACAGGCTTTATTTAACAGAACAGAAAATGCAGGCAAAATAATTCTGGCTTAACCTAAAAAGAAGTTCCTAATAACTAGACAGGTTAAGAAATGGAATAGGCTGCCTGAGAAAGGAAAAGATGTGAGATAAAATGGAAAAGAAATGGGAGAAGAGATGAAAGATGAGAAGAGATGGAAGATGGGAGATGAGATGTAAGATGAGAAAGGAGAAAAACAAAAAAAGCAGATTCTGGAGAGAAGAGCACTATAGATATTAGAATTAATTAATGTCTCTTAGAGGTCATTATTAAGGTTAATAAAGATGAACCTCCATGGGCCAAACTACACAGTCTGATTTATTCACTTAAGAATGAATTAAGTGTTTACTATGTGCAGAGGTTCGTATTAAGCACTAGAGGAGATTAAAAGATCAGAAAAAACATGAGTATCCTGTAAAGTTCTGAGAACCTATCATTTTAGGTAGTACAACATGATAACAGGCCTAACAGTAGGTCTATATGATATTTAAGAACCAATGTAGTTAAGGATAGACAGATCAAAAACTACTCACCAAGTAATGAATGGTTTCAGGCATTATGAACTCATGAAAATTGTTTACCAAGAAATGGAGAAAGTTCTAGACTCAGAATCATAAAGCCCTTGTTTTGAATCCTAGCTTTGACACTAACTGTATCTGAGATCTCACCATATCACCTCGCTGTTCCAATCTCCATTTTGATCTATTCTCAAAGGATATTTTTGAAAGGAAAGGAAGCTTATCTGTAACAAAAATATTCATAGTGGCTGTAGTCAGAATAGAAAAAAAAAACCCAACTCCAGACCTCTAAACCATTCATGTGTCCAGACTTTGGGGAATGACTGAGGAAATTCTGGCATATGATTGTAATAGGAAATTATTGCACTACAAGAAATGACAAATATGAAAAATAAAAAGAAATATGGGGAGAATTATATGAAGTGATACAGAGTGAAGGAATACAGAACAACAACATACAAAATGAAAATTACTGTCTGTTTAGAAAAATGACAGCAAAATCCAAAATAATATGTAGAAGAAAAAGAACTCAAAGCGGGGTCCAGAAACAAAAAGATTTTTTTTATTATTTTGTTATTTTGTATGTGTAAAGACAGGGATTGTTCCCAGCTCACATGATGTAATAATAGGATGTACTCTCACAAGATGAAATTTTAATGCATTATTTTAATATAGTCGTATACCTTTCAAAGTAAGTGGACCTTTTGATTGATTCAGAAGAGAACAACAATCTCAACAAAAAAAGAAAAAATGGGCCAAGTCCTTGTGGAGCCTTGGATAGAAAGTTAATCCCTGGAGAATCTAGGAGTTCAGCCTAGTTGGATGAAACTATTTGGGGTGAGTGGTTCTTTCTCCTCCCTCCAGTCATTAAACATTTAACAGTGGAGCTACTTGCCCAAAAGGAAGAACCACATACAACAATTAGAGAGCAATTTAGAAAGAATTTGAGTTATAGTTGAGGGATCTGATACACACCCACACAGTCCAGATACACAGATATAGAAAGGACATCATTCTTGGAGGAAGCATGCTCAAGGAGCAATATTTCTGGCAACAGAAAAGTGAGATAGCAATGGACTTGAGGGAAAAGTCTATTCTTTTAGTAAATCTCTTCCCTTTTAAGTCCTCCATTTCTTCATAGGTAGAAAGGACCAGACCTAGAAGTCTGGTTAAGTACCCTATCTAGCAGAGTTGGGAAGGGAGGAATGAGAAGCTTCCATTGCAGAAAAGAGACATCTAGATCCTACAGTTCCAGGATAACGATCAGCTTTGCTTCCTGTACATATTGTCATCATCATTATATTCTAAGTAAGTTCCCATTCTTCCTAGGGTTACTGTGTGTTTACAAATTAACAAGAAGGATGTCTTGCAGCTACTGTTCTAGCTATGTCCTTTTTGTGGATTACATCTACTGGTCCATTGTTAATGGGAAGCACAAGATGGCGTTCAGGAGATATATAATTTTAGAAATTGGTATCTTCAAACTTGTGGGAGTAGCAGACTCTCTCTAAGAAATCCAACCCATTAGACCAAGCACAGAGATATGATACATATGCACTTTTAAAAAAAGGTAATTATAGCAAAATCTAAAGGAAAGATGATTTAGAAAAATGAAAGATTTAGTGTTATAGGATCAACCATAAATCTTGATGCTGCTGCTTAGGCCCTGTGTGATCTTGTTCAAATCATTAAATTTATATGGGCCTCCATTTCCTCTTTTGTAAAGTGAGATGATTGAACATCTTCAAGATGCCTTCTGGCTCTAAATTTATAATCCTTTATGAAATAATCTGTAATTTATTGTTCACATGTCTATTTTAAAAAATTATTTTATTCAAATTTATGTTCTTTGTTGAGAATTACAAAGTAGAAATAGGGATTAATTAAATAATAAGATGTAAGTTTGGGAGTCAGTTATCTCTAAGGGCTCTCCCAGTACTGATGTTCTGGCTTCTATAAATCATTTTCAGGCATAATTCTTTGAATTGCTGGTTTTAGCTTGATGCCTAATATGAGGACCCATCCTACAAGTGTCTTCATCTCCAGTGGCCCCAAAAGAGAATGACTTCTCCTAAGAACTCATTTTTGGATTTGCCTAGCTGAGGCTATAGATTAAATCTATTCATTTGTTTTATAATTCCAAGCCAAATTTGAGTTAATCAGAGAGACTCCTGCTCATTGGTAAGCTTTTTAAATGTTAGAATATTCATGTGTTGGGTGGATAAACTGCCAGCTTTGGAATTCCCTATACTAATGAAACGGATGGTCTGAGTAGCAATAACAGCAAAAGTATCTGTGTGTATGTGTATGTGTGTATGTATGCACTTATATGTCAGCATGTTGTTTACTCCCAATTGAATGTAAATTCTTAGAGGAATTATTTCATTTTTGCCTTTGTATTTTCAGCAACTGGTACCATGACTGGTATATAGAAGGCATTTAATAAATGTTTCTTGATCAGTTAGTTAATCCATGTTACACTTCATTTTTATCCAAATCAGTCTATTATTCTAGTCTGTGGAGAACATTTAGGATGCCAATTACGTTGTCCTGTATATCCCTCCAAGATTTATTATCTTCAGATTTGATAATCAAAAAATTGATTTTAAAAAAATGTAGAATAGTACAAATCTAAGAAAAGAGGCCTATGAAACTATACAGATATCATTTCAACTGGCCACTATTCTACTAACTCCACCTAATTTATCATTTCTATCCCATAATCCAAACTGATAGCAGAATATTTAAAAACTGCAAATCCACTATAATGCAGCTTGTCATAGAAGCAAAGTGGTTTGTTGATTAGTGCCTAAGAATAATCAGAAGAGAGCGATTTGGATTATAGATCCAAGCCCTGTTTCTATTCTTTTATGACCATGGGCCAGTCACTTCTTCAAGTGAAAAATGCTTTCTTCATGAGTTATTCTAGGAACAAATTAGATAATAGACATAAATGTATTTTCTAACATTAACACATTGAATGAACAGAATAATGATGATCCTCAGAAGGGGAGAGATCCATTTCAGTCATGCCCTACTGTCTATAACCCCATTTATGGTTTGGCAAAGATAGTGGACTGATTTGCCATTTTTCATTTTACAAGTGAATCTGAATTAAACAGTTAAGTAATTTACCCAGGTCACACAGCTGTGCATCTGATACCAGATTTGAACTCATAAAGTTGAAGCTTCTTGACTTCAGGTCCAGTGTGCTCTCCACCCTGCTACCCATCAACCTGGTTTACATCATAGCTAAGTTTAAAACACTAATTTTTAAACTTTACATTGAATGCAGTCCTTTGTTTGTTAAGCCAACAATGTAAATAAGAAGTGAGAGGGTAGCAGAGGCTTCTGTCAGATTTAAGTACCAATATAATCTTGCTTCTTGGAAATTTAGGAAATATAGGACTATTCTTGGGAATATGGGGCTAGCCTTGAGAATCAGATAGAGCTACCTTTCCCCTCGATGGCAAAGACAAGTCAATGAGCATTGATACACACCTACTATGTACCAGGCAATGTATTAGTCACTGGATACACAAAGGAAGAAATGAAACAGTTTTTCCCTTCAAGATACTTGTATTCTATCAAGTGAGAAAATAGAAACAAGCATAATAATATAAAAAATTAATTACTGGAGATGGAGAGAGAAGGTATCAGAAGCTGGTTGGATCAGATAGAACCTCATGTAGAACATGGTGGTAGTTGAGCAAAATTCATGAGCTCTGGGAGAGTGTATTCCAGGCACAGAGAAAAGAGAGGGAATGTCATGTGTGAAGAACAGCCAAAAGGGCAGTTAGGGTGTACTAGAGAGTATGTGAAGGAGAGTAATAAGAAAGCAGGAAAGACAATTATAAAGGACTTTAAATGCTAAAGGGAAGAGGATCTATTTAATCCAAGGAGGACTAGGGAGGCACTGGAAATTATGGAGCAGGGGAGAGACATGATGAGATTTGTACTTTATGAAACTTCTTTTTGGCAGGGAGTTGGAGAATGGATTAAACAAGATAGAGACTTGAGGCAGTAAGATCAATGAGGAACCTATTGCAACAGTTGAGATAAAAACGATGATGAGGATGAATTAAAGCGGTACCTAAGTAAGTGGAAGGAAAGGGATAGATTTGACAGGTGGTGTGGAGATTGAATTGACAAGATTTGATTGAGGTGAAACTGATAAGGTTAGAGCCCAGGGAAGGACTGGGTCTGAAACTGAAGATATAATTGTGATGTCTAATAAGGTCAAGGAGAAACCAGAGGGGAAGAATGTGGATTCAGGGAATTGGAATGAAGAGGAGGTAACTGGGCATTCTGGCATCTAGTGAAAATTCAGTTGTAGAATTATAAAAATGTCTACAGCACAACCATTTCTTTATATGATTAATATAGATTAGACACAGAGGTCATGGAACTTGAAGAATCTGAGTGTCAGACTCTACAAATGTCAAGATTTGGAGTGGAGAAAGAAAGGAACCAAATATTAAACTTATTGGGGAGAAGAGAAAGTGGCTGAGAAGTCCATAGATGCCAGCAACAATGATCGGGACAAGATGAAATAAATCTTAAAGGAAGAGAAGTGATTGCTGGGTCAAAGTGGCAATGGGGAGCAAGGGATAGCCCAGCTCTTGCTCCCGATTCTGTGTATTAGATGGAGGAATAAACCTTGGATGGATGACACCGAACATTGTGGTATCATCAGGACAAACTGAGTTTCTTTGATCACTATGGGATGGAAAGAATCTTAGAGGAAGAGGTTTGAGGTCAGTCTTTTATTATTTGGATTTATAATTCTCTGGTGTGGGGAACTCCTGGTAAGGAAACTCCCTTTACCACCTCAGACGGGCAACTGTTTTTGCAATTTAGAGTCTTTGAGGATTGCCTAGGGATACTGAAAGGTTAAGGATTTGCCTAGGTTCAGATAATTCATGTCAGAAACCACACTTGAACCCAAGTTTTCCTGGTTACAGTTAGTTATCTATACACTTCACCATAGCAGCCTCTCAAAGATTTATAGATGATAGATTTGGGGAGGGGATTAAGAATGGGGAGGAACTTTGTAAATAATCTAATCCAACTCTGACATTCTACAAAGCAAGAAACTGAAGCCCAGAGATCTCTCAAATGACTTGCCTGACATCAGGTGTGAGTGACTGTCAGACAAGATTTAAACTTAGGTCTGATCCTAACTCTAGTCATTCTCTGCACCCTAACTCTCAGAGAATAGAATAGAAAAGAAGGGCAGTGAAGGATAGTTACTGAGGGAAGGTTAGTTAGGGCTGAGTTCCCTGGTGATCCAATCCCCCCCCCCACACACACACACAGCTCCCCTGTCCATCCCTGTATCCAGAATAATGTGGGTTCCAGACTGAGCAAGGTTTTGTAGAGGGTAGGGGAAAAGCACAATCCACTCTTTCCAAGTAGGAACTTACCTGGGAGTGTTGTTGTTACTGTGGAGGTGATGGTTATGGATTTTGGTGTCTTCTCAAGGAGGATGGTGATAGCAAGAGATGGGGGTGAGGAGGATGACAAAAAGGAAGAAGAATGGCAGCTTAAGGTCCTGTAAGACCAGTGGGGCTGTTTATATAAAGGGGTAGGTGGGGGGAGAAAGAAAGAAGTGAAAGAAGGAATAGATACCAAGGGGAAAAGAATCCCTGCCCTGAGATATGGGCTTGTGGGGGAAGAGAGCTGATTGCCTGAGCTTTTTCCATCTCTGAACAAAGGCACCTTAACTTGGTCAGCTTCTGTGATTTATTTTCTGAACATGGTTGGACTGTGTAACTAGTATCTGTCCCTTTAATCGATCACTTCTCTACAGTTTGTGCACCAGAAGCACAGGCTCATAGCTTTAATGCTAGAAAGAGACCTTAGAACATAAAATGTCAGAACTAGAAGAGACCCTTATTTCCCAAAATGTCAGTGTTGGAAAGAACCTTGGAATATAGAATAAAGGGCTTTAGAATGGTAGTCTTCAAAGCAGAATGAACACATTCCCAGATTATATACAGAATTGCTCAATGGATTACAGGTAGAAAATGTTAGAAATTCTGCTTATTTTTATTATAAAATTAAGCTTTACTAATATAACACTAATGATCTCACTTGGTCTATATGTCAGACAGCCAGGATACATAAGGGAGTTTATGGAAAGAGGGAGAATTCCATATCCCTGAGAATTTGACAGTGGAGCCCTCCCTTATTTATTTATTTTCACTGAATTATAACACATTGCAGGGTATGTCTGCCTAGAGAAGTGGTTTGTTAATTATACTACCTAGTTAACTAAGTGAACCCTCATAAAATAGACAAGCTGTATAAAAAGATCTTGCAAAGAAAACCTCCAGCTGAAGATAACACTAATAATATAAGCATAATGGCACCAAAAATGGGAGACTTTTTGTCAGCCAGTCATGCCACAAAGTAAAAAGAATCACAATCTAATCAGATTTGGCAGGAAGGCAACCAAAGGATTTGAAATTTTCAAGGAGATTATTGGAAATATATATTTACATCTATAATATGTCAACTTTGTGCCTTGAAATATTATCTATTTAGAATATGAAGACATCACAATTAGCAAGTCATTTGAAAACTAAATTTTTATTGCCAAGCCAAAGAAACATGTCACCTACTAAAAAAAAGGTCAATTCTAAGCATTTATAAACATTGGAAATGGAATTTTCTCACCAAGGGAAAAACATCCCAAATAGAGTTTCAATCCATTTGTTTAAAAATATAAAAATATGACATTTTTTGATTCATTTGTAAGAAGCAAATGACATCAGGAATGATGGAAATTTACTAGGGAAGTATCAACAAAAAAACCTTTGCATTATTAGGAGATGATATTGAATCATTAACATCATGATTTGGTAAGGGCAACCAATAAGGCAAGTCTTCCATTTGGAGTTAGATATCTTTGAGAAGTGCTCTTTTCAGCCATTAAACTCAAGCATTAAAAACTAAGCAGTGAAATAAACTGAACTGAAGATCATTCCTTCAGATGGCTGCATAATAAAATGTTAAACAAGTTTTTCAAAAATAATGAGCTGTACATGTTCAATCATATTGCTCTCATACTGTTACAAAAATTTTTTTTGGTGAGAGCAGAAAAATGTTGGACAATTAAATAGAACATTATTAAATTATGTTAAATATCGTTTGCTTTATTTTGCCTATCTTTTAAAAATGATACTCATGTGTTTCTTATAACATATATCATATATGAACATAGTAACATGATGCTTAATTTACAAGTAAACATACAGAGCACCATGTACCCAAAAGCACATGCTAGACATATTTAATTGATAGGATTGGACAATTAAAAAGGTTTAGAGAGATGACTGTCTTAGAATATGGAATATTTGAACATAGAGTATTGAATATCATTGTAATCATCCTAGAGGGAAATCTTTAGTGGAAAGTATTTGTCCTTGTCCTGGAGCTATTCAATATTTTTATCAGACTTGGATGAAATAATAGATAACTTACTTATCATATTTGCAGATGACATGATGCCGGGAGGGATATCTAACACATTGGATAAAAGAGCCAAGATCTAAAAAGATATCAACATTCTGCAATAAGAGGCTGAATCTAAGATGATGAAATCCAACAGGGATAGATGTCAAGTTCTACATTAGTTGACTAGACAAAAGTGCATATGAGAAAAATCGGGGGGCTTTAGTGGACCATAAGCCCAATATTAGCCAACTATGTAATATAACAGCTAGAATGTGATTTTAGACTTTAAAAATAGAATATATAGCATAATAGTTTTGCAAATGACTAAAATAACATAGGTAACAGCCCTACTTTCATTTCCTCTGGTCATACTACATGTTATTGAGTATTGAGTCAACTCTAAATCATATATTTTAGGAAGAACTTCAGCAGAGCAGAATTCTTCCAGAAGAAGACTAACAGGGTATGGGACAACTGTACACCATACAAAAGTAACAAGGCACAATAGATAAAGCATTAGGTGCAGAGTCTAGAAGACCTGAGTTCAAATCTGGCCTCAGACACTAGCTGTGTTATTTTAAGCAAATCATTTAACCTCTATTTGCCTCAGTTTCCTCAATTGTAAAATGAAGTTAATAATAACACCTATCTCTCAGTGTTATGATGATCAAATGAAATATTTGTAAAGCACTTAGCACAGTGCCTAACTCTTAGTAAGTATTTAATCAATCTTTCCTCCTTCTCTCTCTCCTTTCCTTCCTTCTTTCCTTCTTTCCTTCTTCCCCCCTTCCTTCCCTCCCTCTCTTCCTCCCCTGCTTCTCTTCCTCCTTCTCTTCCTCTCTACCTCCCTCCCTCTCTCCTTTCCTTACTTCCTTCCTTTTTTCCTTCCTTCCTTCCTTTCTTCTTTCCTTCTTTCTATATATGTCAGTTAAAGGACCTAAAAAGCATTTCAATTGGAGAAGGTCTAAGGGCCACATGTTCACTGTTCTCAAGTATTTAAAAGGCCATTATGGGGAAGAGGGTCTAACATTCTTCTGCTCAACTCCAAAGAGCAGAAGAAGCAAAGCATGAAAGTTGCCAAGAGATGAATTATAGATAGATAGATAGATAAGATAGATAGATAGATAGATAAGATAGATAGATAGATAGATAGATCGATCGATCTCCCGGCTTCCATTCCAGTATGGTTTTCAAGCCAGCATACTACTGTTAGGACGAATTCTCATTCACACACACACACACACACACACACACACACACACACACACACGACTAGCACAGATCCTGAAAAAAGGTGGCAGGTGGAGTTTGGAGTCCCTTCCCACTCTGAGAACTGTGTTCTTTCAGAGACAAGGCCTCGGGGACCCAGGGCCATTGGTTACAAAACAAGACAGCCTGAGGGAGAGTACCAATAGGAAAAGAAATGGAGCATGTCCAGTCAGCTCACAGTTGAGAGAACCATGATCAATTCTGACCACCGCATTTTAAAGAGGATCCTGACAAACTGGAGTAAGTTCAGATAATGGTGGCGAGAATAAGGAAATGATGAGTTCCTACAGTTTGGGCAACTTAGGACTGACAGATAACAATAGAGGCATTTACAGCATGATTCTCATGAGAGTTCCTTGAGCTAAGGAGTACAAACATTATGCCCATTTTATAGATGAAGAAATTGAGATTTAGATAGAAGCTATGTGCCCCAAATCACACAGTTAATAAATGGCGAGGCTCAATTCCAGGTTCACTCTCCTTCCCCTTGCACCAGGCAGCTTGAGACAAATGACTTCCCAGGCTGCTGCCAGTGGTACTAACCGAAGAGTAGAGCGGATGCACCTTCTGCCAGGTTGCCTGCTTTTCCTCCCCCATCCCAGTTCCCAGACATAGGGCTTTTCGATGGCAGCTTCCTGGCCCCCAGGCCCCACTCATCCTTCTCTCTGAGCATGACAGCTGAGCCATCCATCGCCTCAGCAGCTGCCACTACCTCAACCCTCCAATAAATTGTGTGCTGATTCTCCAAGTGATAGATGGTGACACTGGATTTTGATAACACATATCTTGAGATTCATTAGAAGCTTTCTTTGGATGTTGCAGAAAGAGCAAAGAAAGGGACCGGAGGACTGGGATATGGCCAGCCTGGATCTCCAGTCAGGGTATAATCATGACCCACAGACCTCTTGGAAATGAAAATATTTAGCTTGAAGCTCAAAGAACGAAGGGCACAATGCTGGGTGACTTGTATTTGGGAGAGTCCATATAATATTATATCATCAAATGTTAGAGCTCAGAGGGATCTTTCTTAGAGCATATATTGTTAATCCATAAAACAGAAAATGTCAGATATTTAGATGGAGTTTTAGCATATAGAATCTGAGAACAGAGAGCATAGAATATTAGAACTGAAATGGATTTTCGATAAAAAATGTTAAAATCTAGAACTTAGAATATTAGAGCTTAATGGAATCTTAGAACAGAATGTTAGAAATAGATGAAACTTCAGAATATATGATGGTAGCCATAGAATGTTGGATCTTAAAAGGGACTTTGGAACCCATAGGAATGCTAAAACATAGATTATGGAATTATGGAATATTAGACTTGGAAGAGATGTCTGAACAAATAGTAGTGATAGAAGAGACTTTAGATCATAGAATTATAGTAATAGTTAACATTTACATAGTCTCTTTAGATACATTATCTTATTGGGTTCTGTCAACAATCCCGTAAAGATCGATAATATGAGTATTGCTATTCCCATTTTACAGATGAGGATACTGAGATTTAGCAGGTAAAACGACAGCTCCCAAATAGAATGTAAGCTCCCTGAGGACAACAATTGTCTCCTTTTTGTGTGTATGTTCCCAGTATTTTAACCATAGTAAATGCAGAGCTTGTAAGTGTCAAGAATCACAACTAAAATCCAGGGCTTTTCTGACTTCAAGTTCAGTATTTTTTCACTTTGTCACATTAAGAGTAAGAAACCTTGGAATTAATTCAGTTCAACCTTTTAGTTTTACTGGTGATAATAATGATGGTAGCTAATATTTATAAAGCACTGTAGCTAACATTTATAAAGCACTTACTAAGTGACATGCACTGTGCTACACGCTTTACAATTATTACCTCTCTTGATCCTCACAACAACCCAGGGAAGAAAGTACTGTCATTACCCCATTTTACAAATTAGGAAATTGGAGAAAACAGAGATTAAATGAGTTGCCAAGAATCACACCATGAATAAGCTTATGAGGCTGGATTTGGACTCGAGTCATCTTGAGTCCAGTTATCCTCCTTGCACAGATGAGGAAACTGAGGCAAATAGGGATTAAGTGCCTTGTCCAGGATTGCATAGCTAGTAGGTAAGGCCAGATTGAACTCAGGGACTCCAGACCCAGATTTGCTGCTCTACCCTCTGTGCCACTCTGATGCCCCATTGAAGGGATGGCAGAGAGTTTATGCCACAAAGCTAGTTCTGGGCAAAGCCATGACTAGAACACAGCCATCTCAACTACCAATCCAACTGACAAATATTCTTTGACTCAGACAAAATGCTCCAATGAACTTTGTAGAGGGAGAAAGAACCTTCAGTTCTGGGGAGACAGATGGGGTGAAAGGTGAGGGGCAGGGGTAGGGAGAGGAAGAGGTGGTACATCAAAGAAGGCAATATGGAAGAAGCGGTACCTGAGCTAGGCTTTGGTAAAAGTACTTTTAACAGGAAGAAAAGAAGAGGGAGTTAGCTCTGGTCATAGGGGGCTTTCCCTGTATACATGCTCAGAGAGAGGCTGGGAGAGAGAGAGGCATAGGGACATCGCAGCTGCTTCATCCACATAGGTGACTTGCCAAGGCAAAAGGCTTTCCCTATGAAAACATTCATTCCCAAACCCCGATCACTCTCTCACACACCCAAAAAACTACAGAATATCACACCTTAAGTCCCTCTGTCTCTCAGCTGGAAGCAGTCTTAGAACACAGAATGCCAAGTTACCAATCAATCCACACTTAGGAAGTACCGCTCTGTGCCAGCTACATGGAGCATAGAATGCCAGTTGTTAGAGAAAGCTTAGAGTACAGAATTTTAGACTTAGAGATCAAGTAGGCAAAATAAGCCATCCTTTTACAGGCAAAGAAACTGAGGACCAGAGATAGAAAATGATTTGTCCAGAATCACAAAGCTAAGGGACAGGGATTTATAGGATTTATAAGATCACAAGACCTGAAAGTGACTTAAACTTATCCCTTTAAAGTACAAAGAGAATCTTTTCTATGGAATATTTTCCTTGGGGTTTTGACACATTTTTCTTCTAGGAGTTTGTAATTTACGTCAATTGAGCCTCAATGGCTCTCTTTGGACAAATTATGATCAGGAAGTGAGGGGAGAACACAGTAGGCACTAATTTATGGGTCAATTGATTGACAAGGGGAGTGTCAGGTCCAGAAAGGGAGGTAGTGTGATCTCCCATGGCTCTGACCATGAGTGCCAAGAAATAAGGGGAGGTGCCCACCAGGGTCTGGACCTAGCCACCAATCCATAGGGCAGACTTTGGGGTCCTGGGATTTGGGGCTTTAAACCTAGTTGGACATCGGGAGCCCTGGGTTTCCAAAAACTATGCTTTCTCAGGAACCTCAGTTTCTCCCTCTCGGGAAGTTTACTAGGTGATTGTGATAAGGGCTCTTTCCAATCACTCCTGCCAAGGCCAGGGTTGGGTGAGGGGGGGGTCTGTCATTGTTGTCTGCAGTTCTGCACTCCCTTCCTCACCCCCCAACCGTGCCACGTCTACTTCTGCCCTTTATTGGCAGAAAGCACCCGTTGTCAGGGAGCCTATCGGTAGGATGGGGTCTGGGGCGTTGCTGGGAGGATTATCAGATATATTTGAGTCTTTTTAATTAAATTCTTGCAGAATGAAATTCAGCGTAACACTTCCAGAAAATCCATTCATTATTCTGCCAGCCACTCTTCCGGGTATCATTGTTCCCCCTTGTCTATCAGCCCAGCGATCTCTCTATTGGGGCCAGCACACAGCGAGGCATATCAATAGGGAGGCACACGCAGGGTTTAATGAACACCCAGAGCCCAACGCTAAAGCAATAACGTGGGCTCATTCTTCCTCCTCATCTCACGGTTGCTGAGCCCAGGACAGGCAACCCAGCCAGCTGCTAGGCAGGCCTCAACGGCCCCAGACTCCCCCAAAATGGGGCCTCCTTGACCCAACTGAGGTCTCCTTACTCCTTGGACTCCCCCACATCTTCTTTCCTTCAGCCTCTACTGAACTGGGGCCTCCTTATTCTCTTAGAATAACCAGGGTCTCCTAGTTGGGGCAGATTCTCTCAAGCTTTTACCTTCTTGTCCATTTAGGATTCCCCAAACTTAAACACCCTTTTTCCTTGGGCTCCCCTAAACCATTGCCTCCTTATTCTTTAGCCCGTCTCTCCAAATGAGTGAATTCCCCAAAGTGGGGTTCCTTTATCTGTCAGACCTTCCCTGAGGCTTCCTTGTCCCTTAAATGTCCTCCAAATGAGACTTCCCTGTCCTCAGACTCCATCAAATAGAAACTTCTTTGACCATCAGATTATACTTCCAAGATGTCCTTTGTCCTTAGAAAACAGAATGTTGGAATGGAGACTATAGGATATTAAAGTTCCCCAAATCTAGGTTCCCTTTTCCCTTAGATTTCTTCCAACTAGGACCTCCTTGTCAGTCATCCTTCCCTACCCGAGGGCCTCCTGGTCCTTAAGAACCCCTCCCACAAGTTTGCGCTGGTCAGTTTCCCAGGACCTGACTGAATTCTCTGCTGCCCAACACCCTTTCCTGTCTTTGCGGCAAGGACATTTCTCCAGCTTTGGCAAAACATTCCCTGGGAGTAAGGACTGGTGGCGGTGAGCTGTACAAGGTCGGTGTAAATGAAATTAGTTCAAGCAGCGGCCAGTGGACAAAATTAACACTATAAATAACGTGGGCTCCATGGGGGTGTGAGGGTGGGGGGAGAGGGAGGCAGGAGGAGAGATCTCTTTTTAGAAAAAGGGGAAACGGCTCTCGCCACCGATGTTTTCATTTTTAGTTTCCATGTTATCGTTGTTAAGTGTTCATTGCTGCAGACTCCATATCCTGGACGCTGCAGAGGAGAAGAAAGAAGGCTTGGATTTTTTTTAATTAAATCTGTCTGTTATCTCAGCTTATTGTTATTAAGTGAAACCCATTAGCAATACGTTAGGTTGCAGGGATAGACGGCAGAGCCTCCCATTAGCTTATAATTTCAGAAAGCTCAGAATCAGGGTCCAGGACCATTGGAAGAAAAAATACCCCCTCATAACCCAGCCCACCCCTAATTCCCATCTAACTGAATGCATAGAATTATAATGACCAAAGGAATAGAAGAAATAGAGGGAGCTTTAGAACGGAAAGGAACCTTAATATGTTCTCTATTTTATATGAGAACCTAAATATGTTTTCTATTTTAACATTCTTGGTTCTAAGGAACCAAGAACCAAGAATGCTAAAATAGAGAACATATTTATTAATACACCTAATATGCAATGAGGCTGCTTAATGGCTCAGGGGGTTTGGAGCCAGAAGGACCTGAATTTGAATTCTGCCACAGAATTTTACTAGCTCTTAGCCCTGGCCAACATACTTAACCTCTCTCAGCCTCAGTTTCCTCAACTGTAAAAAAGGGGGATAATACATCCTATTTTACAGGATTGTTGTCAGGATGAAGGAAGATAATATATGTAAATTACTTTGCAAACCATCCAAAAGAAGATATATATATATATATAAAGTTATACATATATATGTGTGTGTTATATAAATGACAATTATAATTGGGAAACAGTGCCTACCTTCAAGGAAATTGGAGTGTGAAGAGGGATAGGATGGGTATGCAAATTAGCATTGTGCAATGGAAAGACTACTAGATTTGGAATTAAAGAACTTGGGTTCAAATCCAGGTTTGCAATTTATAATAGCAGGATGGTCTTAAGTAAATCCCAACTCCTCTTGGTCTCAGTTTCATCAATTAAAAAATGACCTTGAATGTTCCTTTTGTCTGTAAATATGTAAATCTATGATCCCATAATCTTAAGTAGAAGACAAAAAAATGTGCTAGGACCCAAAGAAGAGATCTAGACAGAGTACAGATCAGGCTGAGCTGGTTCCTGGTTGGCTAGATTACAGATATTCTAAAAGGAAGTGAAACCAGTTAGATGGCATGAGCCCTGGGCTTGGAATCAGGAACACTCATCCTCTCTGAGTTCAAATCTGACCCCAGACACTTCTTAGCTGTGTGATCCTGGGCAAGTCACTTAAGCCTGATTGCCTCAGTTTCCTCATCTGTAAAATGAGCTGGAGAAGGAAATGGCAGAATCTTGGCCAAGAAAATACTAAATGGAGTCACAAAGAATCTGACATGACTAAAACTACTCAACAACAAAAGGAAGTGATCTGTAAGGAAGGAAAGGTAGAAAATATCCTGATTATGTAATATCAGGCTAAGAAGTATTTTGTCTTAGAGACACGAAGGAGCCACTGAAAGTTTCTATGCTATTGGGAGCATTCTTTTGGCAGCTCTGTGATTGGAAATGAAAGAAATCAGTTAGGAGGCATTGTCCAGGAGAGAACTGAGGAAGGTCTCAACTGGAGTAATAGTAGCAATAATGGAGAGGAGGTAAGGGATCTCACAGAGACAGAATAACAACTTTGCCACTTAGGGAAGAGGGAAGCCTCAAGGACAGCTGAGGTTTGAGGTCAAGGTGAATGGTGTTGCCATCAACAGAAACAGAAGGTATGCAGGTTTGGGGGAGAAAGGATGAGTTCAGTCTTGCATATGTTGAGTTTGAAATGTTGGCAGGACATCAAGGTAGCGATATCTGGCAGGCAGTTAGAGGTGCAGGTCTAGAGCTCAGAGGAGAGATGAAGACTGAACAGACTGAAGAACATCTATTTCAAGATGATAACTGAAAATATAGAAAGGAATGAGATCTCCAAAAGAGCAGAATGTAAAGAGAAAAGAGAACTGGGCTGAGCACAGAGCTGTGGGACATGAGGAAGGATGATGAATCAGTGGAGATCAGAATCAATCATCAACATTTATTAATTACCTACCATATATCAAGCACCATCCTAATTGCTGAAGATTCAGAACCCAAAACAAAAGAAGCCCTGCCCTCGAGGATTTTTCATTCTACAAGAAGAAATGAGACACTTATTTACATATATAAGTAAATACAACATAGACCCAAAGTATATCATGAGTAATTTGAGGGATAGAGAAGCACTAGCAATTGGAGGATCAAGGGACAGGAGGATAAGGGATCAGAAAAAGCTACATGGAAGAAGTAGTGCTTGAACTTTGAAGAGAGCTCTAAGAATTCTAAAAGGTTGAAAATGAGGAAGAAATGCATTTCAGGAAACCAGGACAGTCTGTGCAAGGCCACAGTGACAGGAAATGGAATCCCATGTTTAAGGAATATCCAGTAAGCTATCTGGGTACAATGAGCAATGCATGAAGGGAAATAATGCATAATTAACTTGGAAAGGTAGTTGGAACTAGGCTGAAAGATATTAATTGCCAAAAGGAGGTATTTGTGCTTTGTTCTAAAACTCCTAGGAAATGCTGAAATTTAATGAGCAGGGAATGACATGGTCGGACCCATGAGTTTTAGGAATATCATTTTGGAAGCTGTGTGGTCGATGGATTATGGAGGGGAAAGACTGGATCATTAGGATGTTATTGCAATAGTCCTGGGAAGAGGTGACTGGGGTCTGAACTAGGGTGATGACCATATGAATGGATAAAAGGGGATGGATGAATAGGAGAGCTATATCTTGTTGCAAGTCAAGGAAGGAGAGAATATACAGAACTAGAAAGTGGTCAGCAGTATCAAATGCTGTGGAAAGGTCAAGGTTCATAAAGACTAAGAAAAGGACATTGAATCTGAAATTTAAGAGGTCACTGCAAGATGTTAGGAGAGAATTTTCAGTAGAGTGATGAGGATAGAAAACAGACGGCGGAGATCTAAGGAGTGGGTGGGTGGGTGAGGAAGTGAAGGCAGCAAGTGTAGCCAACTCTTTTTAGGGGATTGTTTTTCAGGAAAAAGATGGAAAATTAGATGATGGTTTGAGATATTGAGTCATACAGAGATAGAAAGACAGAGAGACTATTTTAGGCAGTCAGGCAAGGAGTCAGGCAGAGAAAGAGAAAGACAGTGAGACAGAAAGACAAAGAGACAGAGAGACAATTACAGGCAGGCAGGGAGACAAAGATAGACACACAGAGGGTAGGCTAGAAGACAGAGACACAGACACAAAGCACACAGAGAGACAAAGACAGACAGATGGATACAGAATAAAAGAGAAACAGAGATAGATTGATGAAGAGAAGGGAGGTGTTAGGATCTAGGGTACCAGGGTAGAGACAGGTCTTAGCATGAATGGGGGGCTCTAACACCATTGTGAAGGAGCAGACGATGAATGAGAACCTAAAGAAGTTTGAAGCTTGCAGAAGTTCATGATGAATGGATTTAGCAAAGCAGAAAGCAAGGTCAGCTAAGGAGAGGAGGTAGAGTCGGGGAAAGGAGAGAGGAGAAGCTATGGAGTAGCTGCTGAGTGAAAGGTGATTTGAAGTCTTTCAGAGAAGTGATGCTGATAAGTAAGTGTTCAGTTTAGATTCAGTAACAAACCCTAACAAACCCTGTTTGACATGAGAAGTGAAAATGGGAAGTAGGAAAGGGAGGCAGATTTGAAAAGTAAATCGAATTTCAAGGTCTTTTTTATTGAATGTGCAGAGTGTTTCACCCAAACCCAACTTTATAGTATCTAAGCTAAGTCTCAGAAAGAAGGGAAAAGGTCAGGTATAGGAGGGAGAGAGAAGGAGGAAAGCACCTGTGCCCATTAGCCATAACTTACACCAGGCCAGGTTAAATGGAAATGAGACAAACATCAGGAAAAGGTTGGATTTCTGTTTCTAAGACAAAAAGGAATCCCTCATCTCATAACCCATAAGATTCCTATATTCCCCTTTGAGAAAACCTGTGTGTAAGAAGAGATGAAGGTGAAAACCCAAAAAGGTATTTTTTTCTTACATAAGACCATCCAAATTAACAGAATCCTGAAGTTGAGACTTTTTTTTAAAGGTCCCTTGAACAACATAAGAATCTCCTTTGTTAGATCCTCAATGCAAGTGTTCCTTGCTTCTAACTAGTGCATTGTTCCAATTGGAATCAGAATTGTTATTATTGCCAGAGGCCATTATGGGACCTGGACTGAATTCTGGCACTGCAGCTCACTAGGTCTGGGCATGGAGAAGTTATGTGATCCTACCTTCTGGGTCTCAGTTTCCTCATCTATAAAATCAAAATATAGGACTAACTAATCCTTGAAGTCCCCTCCAGTTCTATTAGCTGTGTGACTACCTCCCTAATCCTGTTTACCTCAGTTCCTCATCTGTAAAACGAGCTGGAGAAGGAAAGAGCAATCCACTCCAGTATCTTTGCCATAAAAAACTCACTCTAAACAGGCCCACAAAGAGTCGGGACTGAAACAAGTGAACAATAGCAACAATAACAACCAGTTCTAAATTCTACAATAGTGGGAATAAGGATTCCTACTAAGTATCAGACACTGCGCTAGAAGTTTTTCATAAATATTAGCTCATTTGATCCTCACAACAACTCTGCAAGGTAGATCCTATTATTTCCCCTTTTTACAAATGAGGAAACCAAGGGCCAGGAAGATGTAAGCATCTGAGGCTGGATTTCACCTTAGGCATCTAGGTGGAGAGAGTGCTGGGTTTAGAGTTAGGAAGTCCTAAATTCAAATATGACTTCACATGCCACTTGTGTGACGCGGGCAAACCACTTGGCTCTGTTTGCCTCAGTTTCCTCATCTGTAAAATGAGAAGGAAATGGAAGACCTCTCTAGTATCTTTGCCAAGAAAACCCCCATTGGGGTCAGCTATGACTGAACCACAGCCTTCTGGTTCCAAGTTCCAGAATTCTATCCCCTGCACCACCAGCTGTCTCCGTTACTTTGTTAGCTTTCTCAATACCATGATCACAGATCTCCAGAGTGCGCATGTTTTGGACTAGTACTGAAGCCCCCCCGCCCCGACTTCCCCCTCCCCTCCCCCATCTGCTACCCCCAGCTCCCAATAACTCAGTGTTTTCAAGGTGGTGGACATCTGCAGAGAGGGCACTTCCAACCCTGGCTCAGGACGAAGGAGGAATGTGGAAATTGTAACAGTGTGTGACCCCCCCACCCCCCAGCTGCATCTGCTCCCCACCTCCCTCCAAGGGGTTCACGCATCAGGGAGCGGGAGCACCATCGAGCTCCAGGTGGGGGGGGAAGGAGGGGTGACTGAACATCACTCATAACTCTTCCAGAGACCGGGGCCCGGCTCCATTCCTGGCTGCATGATTTACAGAACACCCCAGCCACGAGCCTCAGCTTTCTGACCTCCTTGAGAGTAGGTGACTTTTCCTTCCCCCGTTTGATGCCTCTTTCACCTGTTCCCCAGGGCTGCACTGGGCTCCTTTCCCCGGCTGGAAAGGCCGCCTGCACAGCAGCTGGCTGGGGCTGCAAGACTGAGAGCTGCTCAGCTCTCACCTGAATGCCTAAACCAGCCCGGGATGAAAGAGCAGAGGCTTGTGGGATTCAGGACTGAGAGGGACCTTCCAGGTCAGTCCAGTGGCTCTCAGCTCGGAGGCCACAGACCTGGAGGGAGCTGCCAGGTACACAGCAAGCATCTGGCCATGGAGGTTGGGGACCCAGCCTAACAAGTACCTGCACATCCCTTCTGGAGCTGGGGAGAATAATGTGATGTTCGCAGAGAGGGGGACGGACACCATCATCTGTGGAGTGAGTGGCCCAGTGGTATGGGGCTTGAGGGCAGGACACCCCTGAGTTCTGGTAGGCTCTGGAACCCTGAGAAAACCACCCCTTGCTCCGTGCCCTGGCCAACTCTTCAATTGCAGGGCCCCTGTCCATCTGTACTGGTGATAGCTCTGGATAACAGTAACCCGTATTTATCTAGCACTCACCCTAGGCCAGGCTGCCCTGAGCACTCATTCGAACTTTACAACTACCTGGAAGCAGGTGCTGTTATCATCCACATTTTACAAGTGAACAGAAGTTAAATGATTTCTCAAGGGCACGCGGCTGGCTAGTGTTTGAGACTGGATCTGAACTCAGCTCTTCCTGATTCCAGACCTAGGACTGTATGCACTGTGTTATCTAGCATGGAGGAAACCATGTTTGGACCCAAAAAGAAGAAAATGTGTCATCCATACTTATAATTCATATGCTACCTAAAGTCACGTACTTATATCTACGTCTATATATATATGCAAATATGTTTATATGTATATATAAGCACTTTATATACATATACACAACACATACACACACGTGTGCGTGTGTGTGTGTGTGTCTTGACCTGAGATTACTTTTCTAACAATATTTTCAACGAGGCAATTGGGAGTAAGTGAAGTGTCCCAAGATCACACAGCTAGCTAAGTGTTAAATGTCTGAGGCTGTATTCGAATTCAGATCCTCCTGGTGCCAGGGCAGGGCTGTCTACTGTGCCCTCCAGCTGCCCCTTTATCTAAGATTTCACATGCATGTGTAGCTACACTTTCCCCCAGGGAGGAATCTCTCAGCCAATGAAGACCAGCAGTGTTCCCCGATTTCTAACCTTCAAGAACTGCTTGGGGCACTGAGACTTTAAGTGAGCTGCCCACTGGTCACCAGGAGTCTCAGATGGGAATCAGCCAAGGGTTAGCTCTATCAACCTTGCTGGCTTTTGTTATTGTTGTTATTACCCATAAGGCTACAACTTTTAAATATATGTAGATGTTATTGTGATTAAAACCAAAACAAACTCTAGCTTAAAGCTAGCTTTGGACTAGTTTAAGTGCTGCTGACAATTAAGGTTTTTGTTATCCTGTATAGTTTACAAATTGGTGCAAACAAATTATTATTTGTTTTTATTATTATTATTTATTATTTATTATTATTTGTAATTAACATCATGTAGAAGTCCATGAAACTTTTTTTTAGTGTTAAAAAGGGATTCTTATACTCAGAATTTTGGGATGTGTTAATCTAGTCCCACCTTTTAACTTTACAGATGAGGGAAGTGATAACAAGAAGATATGTGACAGCCCCAGGGTAGGATTGTTGGAGAACCAGGATTCAAACCCAGCCTATGGGAGTGAAGAGCATGGATTTGAGGTCAGAGTTCAAAAGCTAAAATGCTGCCACTCTTCTGTCAGTCAATATGCATTTATTAAGTTTTTACTGTATACCAGGCTTTGAGCTAAATACTAAGAATATAAAGAAAAGCAAGGATAATTCTTATCCTCAGGGAGCTTACATTCTAACAGGGGAGACAACATGTAAATAACCAGGTACTTGCATGACATATTGTGTGTACATTCATAATATGCATATAGTGTGTGTGTATATGTATATGCGCCATGTGTGTATATATGTACATATATATATATATATATATATATATATATATATATACCCAGAGAATACAATACATGAGTATATTGTGTAATATGTAGATATTTATAGATATCAAAGTATAGCTATATATATATATGTATATATGTGTATATTTGTGTCTAACTGTAGTCTTGGGGGGTGGGGTGGGGAATGGAATGGAGGATAGAGGGAAAAAAAACAAAGAAAAAAGTGCATAGCAAGAACAAAAGAAAACCTACAAGGAAGCAAAGAAAAACTAGACGGCTATGAAAACAATGTATAATATTTATTAATATATATTTTCTTGAATTGGAAATTTATTGCTTTATATTGAATCCTTTCATGTTCTCCTGCATTTATGACAATGTTTTTTTCTTATTGTGTATTTAAGTTTAAAATAAATTTTAAAACATATGTGTGCATATGTGTGTGTATGTGTGTGTGTGTGTATAGAGGAGATGGAAGGTAGTTTCAGAGGGTAGGCACTTACAGGTGGAGAGGGGTGAAAGGAGGGGTGAACCAGGAAAAGTCTCGTGCAGAAGATGGGATTTTAATTGAGTCTTGAGGGAGAAAATTCTAAGCTTGGGAGATAGTCAATGAAAAGATAGGGAAATGGAAAATGGGGGGTGTCATTTGTGGAGAACAACAAGTGTATTATTTCTTTTTAAAACCAGTATTTTATTTTTTCCATTTTAAAATAAACCCAATTTTTAACATTCACTTAAAATGTTTTTGAGTTCCAAATTGTCTTCTTCTCTCTCTGTTCCCCTCCCTAAGATAACAAGCATTTGATATAGGTTATATATGTGCAATCATGTAAAACATGATTTCTATAATAGTCATGTTGTGAAAGAAGAAACAGAATCAAAGGTAAAAAATAAAGTGAAAATAGTATGCTTCCATCTGCGTTCAGATTCCATAATTCTTTCTCTGGATGAGGACAACATTTTTCATCATGAATCCTTTGGAATTGTCTTGGATCATTGTATTGCTGAGAGGAGCTAAGACTATCAAAGTTGATCATTGCACAATGTTGCTGTTACTTTATATATATATATATATATATATATATTCTCCTGGTTCTGCTCACATCACTTAGCATCAGTTCATATTAAGTCTTTCCAGATTTTTCTGAAATCTGCCTTCTCATCATTTCTTATAACACAATAGTATTCCATTATATTCATTTACCACAATGTATTCAGTCATTTCCCAACTAAATGAGTATCCCCTCAATTTCCAATTCTTTGCCATCACAAAAAGAGCTGCTATAAATATTTTTGTATAAGTAGGTCCTTCCCACCCCCTTTTAAAAAAATCCTTTTGGGATACAGACCCAGGATAGGTATCAGGGTATCAAAGAGTGTGCATAATTTGATTACACCCCCCTCCCAGGCATAATGTGACAAGTGTACAGACTGACTGACTTACTGATAATGTAATGGGAAGGGAGTTAGGTTTAAGAAAACTAAAAGAAAGACTTATGGAAGGATTAGGAAAGTCTTTACTTTTCAAATACTATTCATTTGATCCTAGAGATTATTCTCATTGAGGAGAGGTAATGACATGGTCTGACTTGCCCCTTGGAAGAATCACCTTCACAGTTCAGTGAATGATGGATTGGAGCAGGGAGAGACTTGAGGCAGAGAGAAGAATTAGAAGGCTATTCTTAATAGCTAACAGCTGTATGACCCTGGGCAAGTCATGGAAACTCCCTGTGCCCATGGAAATTGGCAGTTCTTAACCTCTTTTGATTTCATTTTCCATATTTATAAAATAGGGTTAATTACACCTATTTCACTGGATTGATGTGAGGATCAAACTGATATTCAGAAATTCTAAGGGAATTTAAATGTTAGCTATTATTAGTTGTCTATAAATGATGAAACTCCATAGAAATGGTAGTTATTGTCATTAACTACCCTTATGACAGGGAAGTCTGAAGCAAACTTTCCCAGCTAGTAGTGTATTCTATGTGCACCTCCCCAAACCTGAGTTGCCTGTGCTTGTGTTATCTTCTATTAAGTGGGTAGATGTGAGCCTGAATGCTCTTGCATCTCAGAAGAGAAACTAAGGCACAGTCTACTCACCCAGCCGTCATCTTTGTTCAAGTCCAAGCCAGTGGAGCCCCAGAGGGGGCTTCCTGGACACATCTCAAGCAACTGCTCAAGTCATTATTGTCAAGTCATTTTTGGTCATGTCTGACTGTCACCCCACTCATTGGAGTGATTTTCCACTTCCTTCTTCAGTTCATTCTGAGGAAATCAGGGTTAAGTGACTTTCCTAGGTTGGATTTGCACTCAGGTCCTCCTGATTCCAAGACCAGTGCTCTCTCCACTGAGCCACCTCACTGCCCGGCTGCTGGTAGTGATTTGGTAATAAAAAGATCTAAGGGTGAGTCCTGCCTCTGACATTTATAGGCTGCAGGATCCCAAGCAAGTCCTTTCTATTCTCTGGACCTCAGCTTCCTGCTCTGTAAAGTGGAGATGGAACAAGCTAGCACCGGGGATGTCAGGAAGAGCCACTTCTGACACACTCACCAGCCCTAGGGATCACAGACAAGTGAGTCACTTCACCTGTGAGTGTCCCCAGTGATTGTCCAAGCTCATAAGGTGCAGAAGAGCTGCCGATTTCCATGGGCAGAGGAAGTTTCCATACAAGAAGTTCCCTAGTCCTGATAAAATCACAGATTCCCACTCCCACACACTCCCAAAATGAAGCTTAAAAAACCTTGTGCGACCTACCTTCTAGGTTGTTAAAGGAAAGACTTTGTAAGCCTTGACACACTGGAAATGGAAGCTATTGGGAGAGAAATGTTTAGAGCTGGATATGATTTTTAGAGACTGTATATGGGAGATCCTTGCTGGTCTTGGCCCAGTGCCCACCTCCTATAAACATGTACCTCCTTTGGATGATAATGACAGCTCACGTTCTTGTAGCACTTTGAAAGTACAAAGTACTTTACATACATTGCCTCATTCAATCCTCACAGCAGCCCTAGCAGGCAAGTCTTGCCAGGAATATTATCCATTTTTTAGATTTGAGAAAATTGAAATACAGAGATGGTGAGCCATCTGAGGTCACACACCAGCAAGTAGAAGATTTTGAATTTAATATTGATCAAATCTCCCATTTGACAGCATTTTCAGGTTCAAGACTACCCTGTGAAGTAGATAGTGTGCAAATATTTTACAGACTAAGAAACTGAGACTTAGAAATGGAAAATGATTTGTCTAAGATCACATAGTAAATCTAAATTCTAGTAAACTAATCCAGGCCTTTGGATTCCATATCCCATTCTCTGTGATCTGGTCCCAGATCTAGGACCCTTTCTCCTGCACCCATGGTTCTCCATCTGTACATCAAGAACTGCAAAGTCTATGCAAAGGGTCCATGAAGCCCTTGGATCCAAAAAGAACCAAATATCCTTTCAATAGCATTTACAAATAATATCTTGCTCACATACATTACCACTTTTCAAATTAATGTAGCTACTGATAGTAATAAAATAAACTCCTTTTTCAAAAACAGTGAATTAAAGCATTATTAACTTTATGTTAGAGTTTTTGGTTATCATGATGCATTTTCATAATGAATGGGTACTAATAGTACAAGCAGTAATATTTAATAGGTCAACAAAAATTATATTAGTAAAAAATGATTAGGTGATTAACAGTTGTATCAAATTCAAATAAAAATGAAGATTTTTACATAAGGATGTCTGAGGCTGCACATTGATTCACTTTTAAATATAATGTTATCTATGTTATATTTCATATTTATTTATTTTGTTGAATATTTCTCAATTAATCTGATTCGAGCCACAGTTAGGAATGTTATATGTCAGATTTGGCTTTTGGACCTCCTGTTTGACATCTCTGGCTTGTAGGATCAGAGACTGAGACTAGAAAGCACCTTCAAGACCATCTGAGTCACCCCCCTCGATTTGGGGGTGACCAAAGTAACACCCAGATCAGGGAAGGGATTTTTCCAGATTGTAAGTAGTGGAGGTAGCACCTGAATTCAGGGTCTTTGATATCAAACCCAGGGCTCTTTCCATTGGACTGAAATGATGTAAGGGTCAGAGTCCAACTTAATAATTCAACTGGATCCTTTTTTGATCTGAACCAAAGACTTAAAAGGTACATATTTGCACCCCTAAGAAAATTCATGTATTTCCAGGGATTAACCTAGGGGAAAGATCCTGGCTCTGATACTTCCTAGCAGTGTGATCTTGGGCAAGTCAATTGTCCTTTATGGGTCTCAATTTCCTCCTCTATAAAAATGAGGGGGTTGGATTGGACGGCTAAGGTCCCTTTCAGCTCTAAATCCTATGCAACATATAGATTCAAGGCGAAAGACCAGGCTGGGGGAGGGAGGGTTAGAGGAAGAGGGTCAGGCGTCCTGCTCAGTGTTTGTCACAGATCAGAAACGCTCGCCCTTTGACAGATGCCCCGTAGATCTTCCCGTCCCAGCTCGCCCATCTGAGGACCATGTGTGTGCTCTCAGGCTGGCAGATGGATCCGGCGAGGGGAGCCCAACCCGGACTCAATTTTCCCTTTTATAGGAACCATCCCTCACCTTGGCTTGGTGTTTCTGCTCCCAGGGGAAGCGGGGACTCTTTCCGGGGTAGTCCCGGAGATGCAGGAGGACATCAGGAAGGAACGCAAGATTCATAGCCCCGTCAAGCCGTGATCCTGCCTCTTCCCTGGGGCTCCGAGGGGCCCTTTAAGCAGTTATAAATAACAGCAAAGGGGAGGCAGATAAAAGATGCTGAGTTTAAAGGTCTTGGTGTTACTAGGGGAGGCTCAAGCTCAGTTTCACAAAATCACAGAATCTCAAAGGTTGAGGGGACCTCAGAGGTCATCCAGTCTTTCCCGTCTCCTCTTGGAAAACAGGGTCAGCGTCCTCAGCAGGAACTGTTCTTAAGTAGGATAGAACAGCTCGTTTCCAAAATGCTTCAAGTTTTACAAAGAGTCTTCTTTCCTTACGAAGGTTTTGTGAAAAATAGAGGTAGAGTGGGAGTCATTGACACTGCTTTACAGAAGGAGAAACTGAGGCTGAGAGAGGGTATGCGGTTTGTCTGACGTCACCAGGCTGTCAATAGCAGCCCCGGAGCTCATAGTTCCACGGACGTTGTGTTCAGAGGGATGGTGGAAGAAAGCACTAAGCCGCATCCTCTCTTCGCACTGGCTGCTAAGGCGGACGGCCTTCCGGGCCAGGAGGGAGAGAGAAGCCTCCCTGGAGCAAGTGCCCCGCGCTCCTGACGCCCTTTCTGGTCCATCCCTAGCCGGCCACATTTCTGCAGGGAGACTCCCGGGCCTAGGCGTGTGACTGCAGAACCAGTCTCTCTGTCGGAGTTTTTCTTGATGTTGGGCGTTGAAGTAGCCCGGAGCAAAGCAGACCGAGCCTCCGGGCCCTTCCCCCTTCCTCAGTGAGAACTATCCGGTCTCCTCTTGAGGCGGAACACACTATGGGGGTGTTATCATAGCCTCCCGCCCCCTTCCGGTCCTGCTTGTCCTCTCAGCATCCTGCAGCCCGTTAACGCCCCTCCCCCAGGGGGCGCCCTCCACCTGCCGAAGGGGACTGTGCAGGGCAGAGGACAGAGCCCTGGGCCCCTTGGTGAGGGGGGCAGAAAGAGCCTCCGCCGCCGAGGCTCGGTTTCCTTCCGGGTCCAAGCGGGGATAGCAGGGCGAGCTCCCTGAGAAAATCAGCCCTGACCCGGAAAGGCCACAAAGGCCGGGCCGGATGGCCGCAGGCCAGCCCCGAGGCCTAACTTCCCCTGGAAGAGAGTCCCGGATCTGGGAGTCCCCGGAGGTCCTCAGTCCTGTCCGCCGCCAGAGAACCCCATGAACCCTGACAGATGAAGACCTCTGGGGACCGGGCTCAGACTCACTCCTGGGGGAGCCTGTCTAGTGGAGGGCGGACGGACGGACGGACGGACGGCTCTCACTGCTTAAAAAATCCCTAACAATGATGTTGTCGCGGTTGTCATTACCCCCGAGTCCTGATTCTTAGGAAGTCTCCCCCCTGAAACTTCCCTCATTGCTCCTGATCCTGTCCTTGGGGCCAGAATGCGCCAAATCTCCGGCGCTCCCCGCGCTGGCGCGGGGGGGGGGGCCTGAACGGCCTTCCTGATCCCGACTACCTCCCGTTAGCTGCGGAAATGGCCGCCCCTGGGGAACAGCTCCCCGGGCCTCAGTTTCCTCATCCGCAAACTGGGTATAAAGTTCTTGCACCACCAACCGCCCAGGGCTGCGGTGAAGGAAGCGCGCCGTAAATCCTTAAAGGGCTTTGGGGGATGCCTGAAGGGTTCCCGAAGAGAAGCGTGGGGTGGGGGGGGCTGGGCGCGGGACTCGGGCGGCGGCGCATGGCCGCCTTGCCCCGCTCCGGCGTCCGAGCCCCACCCCCAGGAGAACCTTGCTCTCTGCTTCCACCTGCTGGCGCACTCTGCTCCTCGCATCCTAACCCGCCTTGGGCAGACAGGAATGGGCAGCGGGCTCCGGAGGGAGGCTGCGAGGGGCACAACTCCAGCATCCCTGACGAGGAGCATCTCGGCGCGGGGAGTGGGGAGAGAAACACTCGCGGGATCATGAAGAACTGCCCCCAAAAGTGGGGTCGTGGGCAAGTCCCGTAGTCTGTCCCCAGGAACTCGGCCCTTATAAATGAGAGAGGGAGGAGTTCCTGATCTGCAACGGAGAAGGATTTTCCTGCAGTGACCCGAATTGTAGTCCGGGATCTTAAAAAGACACTGAGCCGTGTCCGCTTCCTTGTAATCCATTTATTGACTCAGCCATGTATCCAGCATGTATTAGGCACCTACTGTTTGCTGTTCCTAGGTTGAGAAGCAGCCCCGCACGGTAGATAGAGGGCTGAACTTGGAGTCGGGAAGACCTGAATTCAAATGCTGCCTTACACGTTCGCTAGCTGGGTGACCCTGCGCAAGTAATTTAAACTCTCGGCTTCAGTTCCTCATCTGTAGACTAAGGTTTAAGGCCTCTTTAGGTTCTAACTCTATGACTCCACGTTCTGCATTCAGAGAGAGACAGTATGCAAATATATCAGACCTAGTCTCTGTCCCGGAGCTTAATCCATTAAGAGACATGAACCTTTCACACAGATACAGGTAATCCAAACTGGAATATGAGGATGTAAAAGGGAATGATACGCAAGGAGTGAGAAATCATGGAACAGATATTATGGTGACCCCTGGGAATGACATTTGCACTAGGCCGTGGAAGACAAGTAATCTGGCCAGTTCCTGGTCAATCAACTGATAGATCTGCAGGCATTTATTAAATGCTTACTGTATGCCAGACACAGGTGTACAAAGAAAAAGCAAAAACACCCCTTTCCTCAAGGAGCTTACATTTTAATGAGGGAGGCAATATGTTACAAAATGGTACGTATGGGATGTTTACAGAAGGGATGAAGGTGGGAAGGCAGTGCGGGTGGAAGAGCTTAGGAAAGGTCAGAAAGGAAAGGTGGCCATATGTAGGAGGCTCGGCCACGATGAAGTTCATAAGCCTATGAGTTAAAGAACATCGAATGTAACATACTGACTTTGCAGAGAAAGAGAGTGACTCAGACCATTTAGGCAACAGATCTGAGGTGGAACACCTCGTAAGTGCAGTCCAAACGTTGTGAAGTGAAGAAGGAAAACCTTGAAAGCATGGAGGAGACCCCCTCTGCAAAGGCATGAACATAGGAGAGGGAGAGAAAAATAATATACAAGTAAGGCTGGAAATGCAGGAAGTTTTTAAGTGCTAAGTAAAGTCCTAGAAATAATAGGGAGCCACAGAGAATACTGAGCCACGAAGGGCAACATGGTCAGAACTAGCTTTAGGAAAATCACTTTGGCTGATGTGGGATGTGGGAAGAGATACGAGACAGGGAGGCCAAGTGGGAGGTTCTTACAATGGCAATAGGCAATGAGGGCCTGAACTAGGGGTATAGCTATGTGAGAAGAGAAAGAGAATATCTAAGAGATACTTTGTAGAGATAAAAACAAGATTTAGCAATGAGCTGGAACAATGGGATAAATGTGGGGAGCAGAGGATGATACTGAGCTATGAAACTGGAACACTGGAAGGAATGATGGTGATTGACAATGATAGAGAAGTTTGCAAGAGAGATAGATTTAGGAAAAAAACTATGAGTTTTGTTTTGGACCTATTGAGTTTGAGATGAGTTTGTGAAATCCAGTTTAAAACTTCCAGTAGGCAATGGATGATATTGCTTAGAGACTCTGGTTGGATATGTAGATCTGGGAATTATTTGCATAGAGATAATTGAACCCATGGGAATTGATGAAAATACCAAGTGACAGAGCATAATTGGAAAAAAGAAGAGAGACTATAACAGAGCTCTGGGGACACCAAAGTCAGTGGGCATGGCATAGATTAAATCTACCTTTTGATATAAAGAAGAATCAGTCATTGAGGGAAGAGGAGAACCAAGATAGAACGATGTTATAAAAATCCAGAGAGGACTGAGATTCAGGAAGAAAAAGCAATCAAATGTCAAAGACCACAGAGAGGTCAAAAAGGTTGAGAATTGGAGAAGGCCATTAGATTTGATAATTAAGAGATCACTGGTAACTTTCAAGAGGGCAATTTCAATTAAATAATGAGGTCAGAAGCCAGATTACAGAGAGTTTAGAAAAAGGGGGAAAGGAGAGGAAGTGGAGGCATTGAATGCATAAAGCTTTTTTTTTTTCCCAAAAAGTTTAGCCAAGAAGGGGAGAAAAGTTATAAGATGAAAGCTAGTTAGGATGATAGGCAATAGGGAGAGTTCTTTAAAGATAGGGAAGAGGGGAATCTAGATGGTGCAGTGGATAGGATCTGAGTTCAAACCTGATCTCAGACACTTTTAAAACACAAATTAACTGTGTGAGCCTGGGCAAGTCCCTTAACCCCAATTGCCTCACCAAATTAAAAAAATAAAAAAGTAAATAAATATATAAATAAATGAATGAATGATTGAATAAAGATAAAGAAGTTTGGGGCATATTTATAGGGAGCAAAGAAGGAATCAAAAGATAGGGGGGACTGAAGACTAGATGGAAAGAAAAAGGAGGTAATAGCCAAGGCTAAGCTAGGAAACTTGGGGAGGGGTGGAATCAAAGGGTTGTAGATATTTTGGCCTTGGTAAGGAGAAGCACCAACTCTTTATCTAAGACTGGAGTGAAGCAGGAGATAGTAATGCAAGAAATGGAGTAAGTGATACGAAATAAGAAGGTGTTCCCAACAAATGGACTTTGGTGTTCTGGAGAACTAACTGTAAGGTGAGATCCTAAGCTGAGACGGTCAGCGGTTGGAGTGTTGTAGGGCGCTTGAAGAAAAAAGGTTTCTCTCCCATGATTCCCTGGATATCAGAACTTCCTGATCCAGGTTCATTTAAAAAATGAGAACGTTTATCTAAAACACCACTTTTCCTCCCCAGGACCAGTTGAGGTGACCCTAAGTATGGCTAGCCTAAAAGAATAGCAACAATGATAAAACAAGGTGTGCACTGTTATCAAAACTTAAGGTTCATATATATGGAGATTAAACCTTAAATATTCCTCAGTAAGCCTCTGGTTTGTTTCTCCATGACTCAGAAGTTTTAATCAGACCCATAACCCGTGTTTGTTAGCCCACCAAAAGGTCACTCGTGTGGTTGTGCAGATCTGACTCGCCAGCCTCACTCAGTGGTCCCTGACATTCTGTGTTCTAAGATGTCAGTCTTTTCTGGAGTCAGGTGGTCCAAATTACCCAAAGACCTACAGAAACATAAGGAAATAACTAGTAGCACCAGTCACAGAGTAGCATCACTGGTGGCTGCCACTACAACTCTGTTGTGGTCCCAGAAGTCTAGGTCCCTGTCAGGGTAATAATACTGATGACTTCCATTTCTATAGCAGATTAAGATTTAGAAAATACTTTGCTCAGAGAACTCCCTGATTTGTGTAGAGCAAGAATCACCGGTCTAGATTTACAAATGATGAAAGAAGTACAGATTGCGGAGGTGACTCCATGTCAATACAAGTGAGTGTCAGAGCCTGAACTGAAAGCCAGGACTTCTGCCAGCTGCATTCAGATTTTCCTTAGGTACGAAAGGACCGAGCCCTTCCTAACTGTAGGGTAACACTACCTTTGAAAGGCTCTCGGTGGGAGTGAGAAAACCAAGGCTCTCGCTTTACAGGACCAGCAGCTGGGCTGGGCTGTGTTGTACTTGGACAGAGCCACAAGCTCTGGGCAGGAGCATCACACACCCAGCTGGAGCAGGAACCCAAAGCCCTGCTGGGGAACAGCTCTGGTGACTGACTCCCGGATCCTCCACTCAGCCCTCCCAGAAGCCAGGAGAACAGTCCAGACCAAGGTCGGGCACTCGTCAGGGAAGCTACGCAGCCCCTTCCCCAACAGGCTGGAGCTTCCTCTGAGAGTCACAGCATCAGCTAGAAGAGAGTGTGGAGCCCACGTTGGGACAGCAGCTGCAGGAAGATGCTGGCAGAGCCCTTCACTATTTGCACAGTAGCTAATACATATTACATCATTTGATCTTCAGGCACATAGAATATGTTAGAGCTGAATAGAACCAACATGATATAGTAGAAAGGGCGTCCGACTCGGAGGCAGAGGACTTGGGTTCAAATTCTGGCACTGCCACTTACCAGGTGTCCCTCCTCAGATGAGGCACTTAAGTGGTTTAAGTCTTATTCTTTTTGTCTGCCAAGTCAGTGGGTTACTTTCAAGTAACCTCAAGTCATAAGCCTGTGATCTTGTTCACACCTAAGAAGGCTTCATCAGAGCTGAGCCTCCTACATGTGGTCAGCCTTTCCTACCAATAAAACAAACAAACTAGCTATTTGCTCCTCTTTGTAGGACAGGGTTTCAAAATAATTGGTCTTACTATTTTTCACCTTTTTTATTGTTGAAATTTGAAGTTTCAAGTCAGAATGCAAACCCTTTAAATAAGTTCAATATGAGTTTAAAGGCTAGACTAGAATTCAACAGGAATTACTTCCAAATGGAATTGCTTACGGGCAAAAAAGGACACAGAATGACCCTTCACAAAGTTCTCCTGAACTTGTGTGTGCAAAGAGACTTCGGGAATGGCAGTGCCTCCTGCCAGACCAGGGAGAGGCTGTCACAGATGACTCAGAGTTCTAGAAAGGAATCTCAATGTGTCTAGAGAGAACCTAGGGAGCCCTGTTTTAGTCTATATGTGGAAGGAAGGAAGGAAGGAAGGAAGGAAGGAAGGAAGGAAGGAAGGAAGGAAGGAAGGAAGGAAGGAAGGAAGGAAGGAAGGGAGGGAAGGAAGGAGGGAAGGAAGGAGGGAGAGATGGAGGAAGGAAGGAAGGAAGCAAGGAAGGAAGGAAGGAAGAAAAAAAGAGGGAAGAAGAGAGGAATGGAGGGAGGAAGGGAGA
Organism: Sarcophilus harrisii; assembly: GCF_902635505.1. Classification (NCBI taxonomy): domain Eukaryota; kingdom Metazoa; phylum Chordata; class Mammalia; order Dasyuromorphia; family Dasyuridae; genus Sarcophilus; species Sarcophilus harrisii. The sequence goes on from NC_045427.1 coordinate 451,195,126, forward strand.
GAGGGAGGAAGGATCCCTCCAGATTTATATCTGTATCACTAACCAATGTGGCTTCATCATTACTGAGTAGTTGAGATGCATCTTAAGTCTTTAACCCACAAATAACTTTCAGGGCATGATGGAAGCACTTTGGATTGTTACCCTCAGTGTAAAACTGAATTTCATCTGCTTTTTTACAGTTAAGCGTCCTGTATCTCTAAACTTCTCTTGCACTTTACTTTTGATGGAGTTAAATACTGTCTTCTTAGAGACAGATGAACCATTTTGCTGATAAATCCTATGGAGCTCTTGTTTTTTCTTTACCAGCTTCTGAATTTCTCTATCATTGTAAGTGTTCTAGCCCAGATGAGGAAATGCAGCTCTGTACTCCAAATCTCTGAAAGCTGCCCACTCACTTCTGTTTCACTTTTGCCAACCATGTGTTGGCTCAGTTTTCCCTCTAGCTTATCAGCAAATTGTTTCCACTGAGAGAAGCACTTAAAGCTGTTGACATTGTCTTCTGGTAGTCATCTTCCCTTGGGGTTTCTGCTATTGTTGAAAGTGAATATTTAGCTTAGAGAGGATAAATCTATGATCAGTCCAGCACTCTGCACCACACATTGCCTTTGTCACTCTCACATCCTATCTGTCTCTTCTCCTTACAATGTCATAGTCTATTAAACGTCAATGTTTGCCACAAGGGTGTATTCATAAAGTTTTATTGTGTTTAGGTAAATGAAAGACAGTGTTGGTTATGACAAGTTGTGCATAAGACGTATCAATCTTCAGTAGATGACCATTGCTGTTATTGTTTCCAACTTCATTCTGCCCAAGTACTCTGCCATGTCTGGTGGTCTGTGCCTCCTAGTCACCTGGAATTATATCTTCTTTCTTTCTTTCTTTCTTTTTTATTAAAGATTTTTATTTTCAAAACATATGGATGGACAAATTTTCAGTATTAACTCTTACAAAACTTTGTGTTCCAATTTTCCCCTTTCTTCCCCCACCTCTTCCCCTAGATGGCAAGTAATTCAATATATGTTAACATGGTAAAAAAAAAATTATATCTTCTTTCAACACATTGATGATGAAGGTCTCCAGTTTTTATTGAATTTTTATTTAAACTCATCAGGGTTCATCATGATGGGAGCACATGCAATGATGATGATGGCATAGTGTTTTCCTGCAAGTAGCAATCACATTGTCATGATCTTGTCATTCAGTGCTTTTGGTAGGCATACAAGCTTATTGACTAGATTAGTTTTGATTGCAAAACCTATGCCAGCTTCATGGCACTTCTCTTCACTACAATCATTCCAGAAAAACATGCATCTAACTCTGATTTTTGAAAAATGCCAGCCTTATTTCACTTAGGATTGCTGTTTGAATGTTATAGCTATTGATTTTCTTACAATAGGAGCTGTTTCTCTTTCAGGTCTACTGGATTTCATGTTGTCCATAAACATGTACACATTTCATGTACTGATGATGAGTAGAATCATCTTTGCAAAAGTTTTTGTAACTTTCTTTTGTGTTTTCATCACAGGGTGAGATTCTCACCTTCATGGCAAGCAGACCAGGTTAAGTGAGGCAAACAATGTACAGGGCACTTTTTCTAGCCATTTCTTCATGTCAGGAGAACAATGAAGTCCTTAAGAAGGGCTGCTCACTTACCAACAAAGTTCAGCAGCAAGAGATACAAAGAGAAATTCCATTTAAAATAACTGTAGATAATGTAAAATATTTGAGAGTCTATCTCCCGAGACAAAGTTAGGAACTATATGAACACAATTTCAAAACACTTTCTACATAAATAACATCAGACCTAAACAAGTGGAAGAATATCAAGTGCTCATGATCCACCTAAACTAATCTACTTATTCTGTGCCATACCAATCAAACTGACAAGAAATAACTTTGCAGGGCTAGAAAAAATCATCCAGGAGAACAAAAGTTCAAGAATTTTAAGGAAATTAATGAGAAAAATGCAAATGAAGACGACCTAGATGCACCATACTCAAAACTATATTATAAAACAGTGATCATCAAAACCATTTGGTATTAGCTAATTGATCAGTGGAATCGGTTAGGTTTACCAGACACAATAGTCAATGAGTATAGCAATTTAATGTTTGACAAACCCAAAGACTCCAGCTTCTGGGATAAGAACTCACTATTTGACAAAAATTGCTGGGGAAATTGGAAAATAGTATGGTAGAAATTAGGCATTAACCAACATCTAACACCCTATACTAAGATAAGGTCAAAATGGTTCATGATTTAGACATAAAAAGGGATACTATAAACAAATTAGAAGAACAAAGGATAAACTACCTCTCAGATCTGTGGAAAAGGAAGGAATTTATGGCCAAAGGATAATTAAAGTACATTATGAAATACTAAAATGGATGATTTTGATGATATTAAATTAAAAAGGTTTTGTACAAACAAAACCAATGCAGAACAAGATTAGAAGGGAAGCAGAAAACTGAAAGGTTCTGATAAAGACCTAATTTTTAAAATAAATAATTGGCTCAAATTTACAAAAATATAAGCCATTCTTCAACTGATAAATGGTCAAAGGATATTAATAAATAATTTTCAGATGAAGAAATTAAAACCATTTCTAGGCATTGAAAAAATGCTCTAAATCACTATTGATCAGAGAAATGCAAATTAAGACAACTCTGAGATATTATTACATACCTCTCAGATTGGCTAAAATGACAGGAAAAGGTAATGATGAATGTTGGAGGGGATGTGGGAAAACTGGGACACATACATTATTAGTAGAGTTGTGAATTTATCCAATCATTCTGTAGAACAATTTGGAATTATGCCCAAAGAGGTATCAAACTGTGAGTACTCTTTGACCCAGCAGAGTCACTACTGAGCCTGTATCCCAAAGAGATATGAATATAAAAAATATTTTGTCTTGTTGCATAAGAAAAAATGGATTCAGAAAGTAAAAATAACCTGAGAAGAAAACAAAAATGCAAACAATTCACACTCATTTCCCAGTGTTCCTTCTCTGGGTGTAGCTGATTCTGTCCATCACTGATCAATTGAAACTGAGTTAGATCTTCTCTTTGTCTAAGAAATCCACTTCCTTCAGAATACATCCTCATACAGTATTGTTGTTGACGTATATAATGATCTGGTTGTGCTCATTTCACTCAGCATCAGTTCATGTAAGTCTGGGAAAGGATATTATTTAAAAAAAAAATAAGAAGAAGAAGAAGAAGATCCCACCGCTGTTTCAGTCCAGTGAGAAGAGGACTCTGACTTGAGTCACCTACGTGCAAGGTTGTGACTACAGCTGATTCCTCACTTGCCTGTCATCATAGAACTTTAAAACAGGTAAAAATGGTAAAATGGCCTGAGAGATGTCTTTTAATGCAGGAGTTGGATTTAAGTGATCCAACCAAGTTATCGACCTCATTCTCTCTTCCAGAGTCATCAGAGTGCAATGGCAAGACAAAGGTCAAGATGACTGGTGATGCTGTTTGTAGTGGCTAGAAGCTGGAAAATGAATGGATGCCCATCAACTGGAGAATGGTTGAGTAAATTGTGGTATATGAATGTTATGGAATAGTATTGTTCTGTAAGAAATGACCAGCAGGATGAATACAGAGAGGCCTGGAGAGACTTACATGAACTGATGCTGAGTGAAATGAGCAGAACCAGGAGATCATTATATACCTCAACAACGATACTGTATGAGGATGTATTCTGATGGAAGTGGATTTCTTCGACAAAGAGAAGATCTAACTCAGTTTCTATTGATCAAGGATGGACAGAAGCAGCTACACCCAAAGAAAAAACACTAGGAAATGAATGTAAACTTCTTGCATTTTTGTTCTTCTTCCCAGGTTATTTATACCTTCTAAATCCAATTCTCCCTGAGCAACAAGAGAACTGTTCGGTTCTGCACACATATATTGTATCCAAGATCTACTGTAACCTATTTAACATGTATAGGACTGCTTGCCCTCTGGGGGAGGGGGTGGAGGGAAGGAGGGGAAAAATCGGAACAGAAGTGAGTGCAAGAGATAATGTTGTAAAAAATTACCCTGGCATGGGTTCTGTCAATAAAAAGTTATTTTAATAAATAAATAAATAAAAATTCTAAAAAAAAAAAAAAAGATGACTGGCGATGGCCCTGAGTGCAATGGATGATCTTGGCAACTTCAAAGTCTTAAGTTCTAAGTGTTTCACAGTGCTTGCTTTGACTGCCATCATTGCTTTTGGAACAAATTATTCTCATTTTCCCATTCCACCAGAAAAAGTCTTCACATGCTTGGTTTAAACATCCCCCCTAATTCACTGAATTGTTTGAGACTCCTTAGTTACCCTCAACCTGGTTTAACCCATCTGCAAAACCAGTTTGCCAGGGTGTAGCTTCTGTACATACTACAAGAAGCTACATGTTTCTTAGAGCCACAGTTGAGAGCTGGGTGAATCAAGTGGACACCAAAGGTAGAGGAACAGCCCTCACACCAGAGGTACCAGTCTTCTCTAAATACACTGTATACTCCACTTCCAAAATAGGAAATCTAGGAATTTGCTTTAGGTAATATGATGTGGTAAAGAGAACATTAGATTGAGTCAAAGGATGTGGGCTCAAGTCCAATCCCTGCCATTAATTATCATTTAACCTTTAGATCTTTGGAAAACCTGCTTTTATCTTTAAAATTTTAGCTTTCTTATCTGGAAAATGGGGACAAAAATCCCTGTAGGAACTATCTCATAGAGTGGTGAGATTCAAACAATATAATGCTCATGTAAAGCCTTTTATAAACCTTAAAGCAATTATATGAATGTCAGCACTTATTTAAATGAAGGAGGGAGAGCTAGATAATCTCCAGTCTTTTCCCACTTTGACTTTTTATGTTCCAAGATTACGTCTATCCATTACATTCTATGTTCTAAGATTTTATACTGCAAGAACCTTCCCATTTTTAGCATTCCCTATTCCAATGCCCCTTCCCACTCTGACATTCTAAAATGTTCCTTTGGTTCAGGTCTTCAGGAGCAAGGATTGGCTACCATTGTATTCCTCCAAGGACTACCTTGGGTTGGACATGTGGCTAGAACTCAGTGATATAGTTAGGATCACAAAGTCTAAGTACTAAAAGGAAGCTGTGGAATTCTTGAGGTCAAGACTTCCCAGTTTCCTATGAGGAAAGAGGTATAATAATTCACCTTTTATTAGGACTTTCAGGTTTCCAAAGGACTTTTTCACAAGAGCACTATGGCAGGGGTGTGGGGGAATCCATTCTTACTATTCAAGAAAAGATGGTTGTAAAGTTTTCAGTGTGAGCATTTATGACTCAGAAATAAGCAAACATTACAAATGAAGGTTTGATCTGTTGCTTTATTGATTGTCTCAGTTAAGAAGGTAATAGAGAAAATATTAATAATGTGGACTAAATTTAAAAGTATATGATGGATTACATTTGAGGAGGGTAGAGATGATTGCTAAACACTCACCAGCACACCCCTGCCTGTGAGTCTGGTATTGTTATCCACTTTTTATAGATGAAAAAATGAAGATTCAGAGAAGTTAAGTCATTTGGCCACAGTTGCACAGCTGGAAAGTATTCCTCAAACCTTAATTTTCTGACCTTCAATCCAGAACTCTCTTCATCAAACTAAGTTATCTCTTGCATATCTACCAGAGGAGCCTCTGAGAGAAACTGGAAGACCTCTATCTCTAATTTCACACCCCTGTTTTTATAGATAAGAGAACTATTGTAAAGAAGGGAGATAAACGACATAAATCTACATAAAGTCACATATCAAGGCTTTGCTGCCAATCCAATCCAACAAGTGATTATCAAGCACCTGCTACACACTGTGCTAGCTCTGTATCGTGTCTGGAGAGATCACGGAGTTCTTCCCCATGCTATGATCTCTCTTGTTGCCCAAGGGATTCCAGAACACTACATTAGGGCTCGAAGAGCAGAGCTGTCCAGGGAGAGGTGTCCATCCCACCTGTCTCACCATGCAACCACTCCAGACCCTTCTCCCCAGCAGGGAGGAGGGAGTCATACTGGGGCTGAAAGTGAGAATGAAAGGCCAGCAGACCTTGGAGGTAGGGATAAGAAAAGGACTCAGGCATGACATCCCAAGGAGATGCTAACATGTCTAGGAATGGCGGCTGATGTAACTCGTCCCTGATTTTCCTTGACTGACCCAGCCAGTCACACAGACAGCCTGTTGAGAGGATCACTGGCCTTAGTCAAAGTCCTACAGTCACTTGATTTCCCTGAGCCCCAGCTCCTTCAGTTATGAAATGAAGTTGATAAGATCATAAACCTAGAGTTGAAGGGATCAGAGTGTACCTGATCTGATCTCTCATTTAACAAATGAGACAAACTGAGTTCTAGGAAAGTAAAGGAACTTGTCAGAGATCACACTGGCAAAAGAAACAGGTTCTTTGACTATAGAACTAGTTCTCTTTTCACTGTAATATACTAACTTCCACTTTCTAGGGTGTCTTGCACAAAGCACTTTGTAAAAGATAAAAGTACAGTAGAAATGGAAATTATTTGACTATAGACTACATGAGAGCAGAAAAAAGAATAAAAATAACTGGCATTTATAAGATTTGCACAAGCACTTCACAAATATCTCATTTCATACTCATAACCAATCCTGAGAGGTAGATCTTATTATTATCTTCATTTTTGTTTATGAGGAAACTGACTTGTCAAATGTCTGAGGCAAGATTTGAACTCAGATCTTTTGATTCCAGATCTAGTGCACTAGATCTGCCACCAAGCTCCTTCAACCACATCTTATCCAAGTTTTATATCTTTTCTAACACCCAGCACTGTACAATACACATGATGGAGGACTTTATATGTAAAATGAATGGATGAATGGATGGATGGAGAGATGAAAGAGATACCCTCCTTAGATCTCCAGGTCTTACCTTGATACTTGCTGTCTTGATCAGGGAGAGTTCTCCATAAAAATCTAAGCTCGTTTAGCTCAAGAGAATACTATTCTTTCATACTTGTATCTCCAGCACTTAGCACAATTCTAATTCTAATAATTCTAACAGTTAGTATTCAATAAATGCCTTTTCATTTATTCTTATTAGAAACTTAATAAATATTTGTTGAATTAATGAATGTGTAATCTTAGAGAAAAGGAGGTAGTGATGTTCAGGTATTGGTAGTGATTTAAAAAAAAGGGAATTCTCCCAAGAAAGAATAGAGGATGGTCCCTAAAGAGAATATTGTAGGGAGAAACAATCATAACTACAATTTAAAATTTGGAGGAAATTTATAGCTATCTAGCTGAATCCCCTTATATGACAAACGGAGTCACAAAGAAGTAAGGTGACTTGGTTATGACTTGGTTATTCCAGAGAAATAAGTGGGGGTATGATCTCAAATTATAAAAGCTAACATTAATAGATCCTTTTAAAGTTTTGCAAAGCCCTTTTATGTATTTTATCTCATCTGATTATTACAACAACTCTGAGAGTACTATAAGGAATATAGTAGCCTCCCTGTCCAACATGAGAGATGAAGAAGCTGTGAGGAAACAATAACCCCCCCCCTTAATAGTATCTTTTTTCCAATTACATGCAAATATCATCTCCTTTTATAAGATTTTGATTTCTAAATTGTTTTCTTCCTTCCTTCCTTACCTCTCCCCTCTCCAAGATGGCAAGCAATCTGATATAGGTTATACATGTACAATCATATTAAATATATTTCCACATTAGTCATGTTATGAAAGGAGAATCAAAACAATAGGAAAAAACCACCAGAAAGAAAAAACCAAAAAAGTGAAAAGAGTATGCTTTGATCTGCATTCAGATTCCATAGTTCTTTTTCTATATGTGGACAGTATGGAAACTTAAAGACTTTTGAGAAAGAAGCTGGGTCAACCTGTCAGAGTAACAGGAGCAGTAACAGTCCAAAGCCTTCTTTCCCTCTGTTTCTCCCAGCATGAGGCAATACCAGTTCTGAACCTTGACCTACAGTCTGATCTGAACTCTCCGGCCCCCAATTCCCAATCCGGCTTGACTCAGAGAAGAACCCTATAAAAGTACATCCCACTTTCCCATACTGTACACCTCCATCTAGGACCCAACTGGACTACCCTGTATGAGTCCATCCTCCCTGATTCCTGCATTCTGTATCTTCCCTCAATAAATATTGACACACTTTCTCTGTGTGTGTCTCTCTCTGTCTCTCTTTCTGTGTCTCTCTCTGTCTCTGCCTCTCTCTGTTTCTCTGTCTCTCTCTCCATCTCTCCATCTCTGTCTCTTTCTCTTTCTCTGTGTCTTTCTGTCTCTCTCTCTCTCTCTGTTATGTCTGTCTTTTTCTCCCCAACACTAAGGACTGGGACTCGGAATTCTGTCCCTAACAACCCTTGAGGTTTCCCCCCTTACAACCCAAGTGGCAGATGAGGGAGAGCACTGGCTTTTCCTATATAAGACTGTGGTCTGGAGCAGCTGGGTAGCTCAGTGGATAGAGTACCAACCCTGAAGTCAGGAAGACCTGAGTTTAAATCTGGTCTCAGACACTTAACACTTTCTGGCTGTGTGACCCTGGGCAAGTCATTGCCTCGGGAAAAAAACAAAACAAAAAGATTGTGGTATACTGAACTTCCCTAAGTCCACATTAAGACAAGAAGATGCTATTTTATCCTCCTTTACATATAGATTAAGAGAGGGTAAGTAACTTGCCTAGTGGTTAGACATATAAAGTCTGAGGCAGATTGGAATCCAGGTTCTCCTGCCTCCAAATCCAGGGCCTTCTCCACTACAACAGAAAAGTCGCTTCGTGACTTTGTAAACCCCTTGCTCTCTAGAGAAGACTTTTTTTAAAAATGGTCCTTTGTAAGCTAAAGAAAAGTAGATATTAGTGCATAAAGAACTATAGAAAAGGGTAAGCCTCGAAACAGGCAGAATGACCCTAAAGAAAATCTGAACTGGATGTATTAACAGGCATGTAATCCCCATAATTGAAGCCTTTAAAACTACAGGACAGGAGAGAGCTAACAAGGAAGAAGTTATCAAGAGGGGAAGAGGGTCAGAGGTGGAACTTTGGGGAGACTTTGGAGTCCTAAGGAAGAAGGAAAGCTAAGCCAGAAAGGCAGGGCAGGAGCAGTTGGGGAGGTGGGAGGAGAACCAGTCAGTGCCCTGACCAGGAACCCCAGGAGGAGGAGCTTCAGGAAGGAGTCAAAGGCCTTCCCTTAGCCCTTACCACCTGCTGTCTCCTGCCCGAGGGTGATGGTTTCAGACAAGAGGCTAACGGAGGGAGTGGTGCTCCCAGAGGGGAGCAAAGGGTCCCTCTCGAAATGAGGAGCCTCAGAACCCAAAGTTCAGCCCTCGAGCAGGGGTTGGAATGGCAAAGACCAGAGTCCAGACTGAAGGGGGAGCCAGGCAGAGGGAGGAGGAAGGAGGGGGTACGGGGAGTGAGGAACAACTGGTAGCAAAGCCAGTGACTGACACCCCTGAGAAGGGCCAGAAGGAGAGAAGTGGTGGGAGACGCATCACCCTCCAAATGGGAAACACCTGGGAGACACTGGTCAGGGAATGCTGGCAAACAGATGAAGTCCCAGCACAAAAAGGAAACAGAAAACAAGATGAGAAGATAAGATTTCAAAGGCGTGTTAAATGGAGAGCAGCCCTGGCTAATAAGAAGAGCTTTGGGAATGGGACCCAGTAGTATGTGGGTAATGATTGGTGGCCATCAGCAGCTGCCTGGCTGGGCCAGAGAGACCTCATTGGGCTGTAGGCAATGTGGGGGATGGAAATGGAGAAGCTGAGAGGGAGAGGAAAGTGCTTAAGGATAATAACTCCCATTTTCTCAAGTGTTTTCATTTTTACAAATCAGCACAACTTTAGTTTGTATATATCACAACTATCCCCTGAGGATTCCTCATTTGACAGATGAAGAAACTAAGGCTTGTTAAAGGGAAGTGACTTTCTCAGGTTCACACAATTAGTAAGCATCAGAATAGGTATTCAGTCCTACAACTCTTCCCCATCTATGACCTCCCCTTACCCCCAAACACAGTCAAAGAAAAAATCATTAGTCTTGGAACAAACCAACCCTCATTCTCCTCCTACCTCTCTTAACTGCTTCTTCTCTGTCTCCTTAGCTAAGTCCCTCTTTTTAATCCTTGGTTCTCTACAAACTTTCCCATAGCAGACTTAAGGTTTTTAACTTCTATAACTTTAACTGTCCTTTTATAAAAATGACTTATAAAGCCATATATCCAGTCCCAATCTCTCTCACAAATTTCAGACCCACCTCTCCAATTACCCACTAACCATCTCCACTTACATGTCCTGCTGATACTTCAGACTTAGAACACCCCAAACCAAGCTTATCTCCTTCTGCCCCACCTTCCCTTCCCCTATTTCTCAACTTTCCCATAGCAAAGGCATTGCCCTCCCCCAGTCACCCAGGCCACAGACTTCATTGTCACATTCATTCTTCCCTCTCCCTCCCCTTCACCTCCCTCCATATTGCCAAGTTTTCTCTAATTTCACAACTGATTTTCTGATCTCTGTCTCATCTCCACTCCTATAACCATCATCTTAGTTCAGCCTTCATCCTTTCTCATCTGAATCATGGCAAAAGCTCCTTAAGGGATCTCCCTATCTCTAGTCTCTCCCTCCATTCCACTTTCTATACGCTGTCAGATTCATCTTCCTAATTCTTCCCTGAGCATGTCATTTCCCTTGCCTAACAGCCTTCCATGGCTTTTGTGGGACAAAGCTCCAAGACTAGGATCTGCCTTCGCCCTCTTCTCAGCCTTATCTCATACAACTCCCCTTTAAGAACTCTATTTTCTAGGCAATTGAACTTCTTACCAAAGACATCCCATGCTTCCGGCCCTTGTGCCTTCATCTACACTGTCCCAAGGCCCAATTCCCCCAGAAAGCCTTCTCTTGGTATCCTTGTTCTTCCTTTATGTTCTTGAAGCACACTGTTTGGCCATCTCATATAGCCATTACCGCACTAATGTGTACGGGCTATCTGGGTCCACATTCAATCTTCCTAGACTTCCTAGACTTTCCCCTTTAATAAGGGAGGGACTGGATCCTCACTTCAGGATTGCCATCCAATTGTTTCCTCACCACCCAGAAGCAACAGCTGCCAGTGCTCCATCTCACTCAGACACACCATTCAGCTACGCTGCTGTCTCCCCTACTCCTGCCCTGGACTATTCCCCAAACTGCCCCCGTCCCATTCAGAGGCTCTCCTCTGATATGCTCCAGTCCCCCCAGAACCACTCCCCAGATGTACCCCCTCCCACTCCAGAAGCCCCATCCTCCTGCCACCTTCCCCCACCCCAGGAGTACCCCCCCAGGTGTGCTCTCTCCTCTGGCCCCTCTCACTGTCCTCCAACAAGGGAATGGAACTGTCCTGATGTCTCTGCTAAAAACTGGGAGAATGGAGAGGTCAGAGCATATGCAGAAGAAAGAAATTCCATCCCATAGATCCTAGGATTGGGGGTTGGCAAGTGAAATTGGGAGGAGGGAGGGAGGAATGCTGTTAGGAATGCAGGCCCAAGGGCATCTGCTGAGGGCTGGCCTTCATATAAATCTTATTTTTCTTTGACTTTTTATTCTTTTCAGATTCAGGGAAGCCCCTAAACCCCCCTCTCTCTTGGAAGAGACATTCCCCTTCCTGATCACGCAGGACCCTAAGCCTGCTCCATGAGACCTTCCCTGTTCCCTCAGACCCCCACAAGCAGGGACTTTGGGGCAGCTGTGCTTGCTGACAACTAATCATAAAGCACCTCCTACTTCTGCAACAAGTTCAGGTTTTTACATGGTTCTGTAAGGAAAACCAATTCTCTTCCCCTCCCTGAGCCTCAGTGATCCCGTCTGTAAAATAGGATCATAGAGTCAGCAGAGGGCTTAGAGAGTATCCAATTCAACCCTTTATAATATCTTTAGCATCTCCTTCCGGCTGTGGGAATCCCAAACCATCAAGGATGTGAAGTGCTTTGCAAACATCAAAGCATTTTATAAATAAATGTCAGCCATTATTATTATCATCCTCATCCTTATAATTTCTAAAGTACAATCTTAAAATTTTGTGAATTCTAACTTAAGTGGTGCTGTGAATAGAGCACCTCAGCCGGAGTCGGGAATACATGGGTTCAGATCGGACTTCAGATTTACCTTGTTTGCCTCAGTTTCCTCATCTGTAAAATGAGCTGAATAAGGAAATGCCAGCTACTTTACCAAAAACAAAATAAAAATCCAAATGGGCTCAGATGAGTTAGACACAAGTGAAAGGACTGAAGAACAAAAAACAACCTCAAAGAAGCTGAATCACTTGTCCATAGCTGTACAGTTAGTAAGGGGCAGGCTCTGAACTCCAAATTCAAGGTTCTTTTCACTGTAGAACTACCTTTGTAATCCCTTTGATGCTAGGAGTCTCTTCAGGATACTTGGGCCCTCTAAAAGTCTCCTCAGAATACACAGAGATCCGAAACAGAAGGATTAAGGGGATTTCCCCCAACGGGAAAAAGGTACCCCCCAAATCTCAGCTTTCTTATGGGCAAAAAGCTCAAAGGCTAGCACCATCCCAAACTGGAAGGACCCAGAAGCTAAATTCAGTTCCCTCCAGATCTAAGAACCTGGCTCAGTATCCTGACCAGCCTCTTCACTTAGGATCTGCTTACACCCAGATAACTTGCTTTTCCCCCTAAATTGGCACTGTCCCTGACCAAAGTTTATAATTACAAGCATCTGCCCATCAGTCAGTCCCTGCCCCTCTTTCCAGGAACCAGAGCCAGCAGGCACTTTTACTGGAGAGAAGAGGGGAAATTCAAAAATAATACCAAAGGGAATAGGGAATCTGAATGCCTCAAATTAATCTAATTAGTCACAGCAATTGACCACTTCAAAGGATTTAAAAAACAAAACAGAGCTGTATTTTCATTAGTATAGAGTGAAGAAGTTCCCACTACCAAAGCAGATTAGCGCCTTCTCTGAAACTTAAAGTCTTATAAAGTTGACAGGAGCCAGAAGTGCTGAGTGACTTGTCCATGATTACAAAACCAGCATGTCAGAGTTCTTCCTGACTCTAAGACTGGTTATTTCTCTCCTCTAATACAATATCCCTCTATAATTAGCTTGAAAAGTTTATTAAGCATAATAATTCCTATTTTTATAATGATTTAAAGTTTACAAAGCGGTTTCCTGGAATTAACCCAGTGTGGTTGGTAGTTATTGTTTGTCCTTTGTTTTCAAAAAGGACCAGGGACATCATAGGATGGGGTCTTCACTTGTTTGACTCATGAATTGGATGTAAGAGAGGCAAAGTTGCGCAAACTCATCAGTCTCTTTCTCTTTTCCTGAGTCATCAAAGTCCAGTGGTAGATGGATACAGTGAGTGAGCTGTGAGTCTTTGGTATCTGACCAAGCTCTAAGTGTTGCACATCTGCTTGGTGCAAGAGCTTGCCGGCCTTCTTCAGGGATGCTCACCTATTTTGGGTGTCCCAAAAACTGGCACCCAATTCTTACCGGTAGCTCCAAGAAGTATGTACAGTGGTCACAGCCCTGTTAAACTCTCATGGCAGATGGACTAAACTAGCTTGGGGGTAACTGATGGGTCTCAAACCTATCAATCAGTTAGGAAGTTGTTTACCTAAGCACCTGAAGACTTGCCCCAGTGAAACAGGAGAATAAAAGTGACTTGTTCCAATGGCCATGAAGGAAGATAGTACTAGTGTTCTTATTACCATTTCTCAGATGAGGAAACAGAGTCAGAAAGCAATGTTACACAGTAAATGTGAGAAGAGAATTGTAACGCAAATTTCCTGGGGCCAAGATCAATAGTCTTCCCAATATCCAATGGTGCTGGCACAGAGCTATCACATTGATCTAAATATAAATTGATTTCTTCCACCAAAGTCTGGCTTATAAAAAGACTAAAACACAACTTTTGTGGCTTTAATGATATTCCTAGTAACAAAGGCAGAGTAACAGTGCTTCATATCAATTTAACACAGTTTGACATCTAATACTATGCTCAAAGCTAGGGGCAATATAAAGGTCTAGATAAGACACAGTTACCTACCTTTATATACCTTAAGATTTAGTGTTATTGTTCAGTGGGTGATAGACCTTGATGACCTCATTTATTTGAGATTTTCCCAAGCCAAGATATTGGAATAATTGTCATTTCCTTTTCCAGCTCATTTTACAGCTGGGGAGACTGAGACAAACAGGGTTAAGTGACTTGCCCAGTGTCACACAGTTTGTAAATATCAGAGGCAGTTTTTTAACTTAAGTCTTCCTTACTCTATCCATTCTACCAACCCGCTGCCTAAACAAAGAGGTAATATGACCCAATTTAATCCTTCTTATCAAAAGATAGTATTTTTGTATTATGCTTCAGAGGTTTTCATAAAATGATCATATTGTCCATCCTCTTTTACTGATAGGCAGCATTAGTGTCCAACTGAGTTATACTCCCCTCTTTTTTTAGAGTTGCAAAGGACTTTTTTTATAATATAAATATAATTTATTTTTTAAAAAAGCTTTTTTATTTTCAAAACATATACATAAATAGTTTTCAATATTCACCCTTGCAAAACCTTGTGTTCGAAATTTTTTTCCCTTCCTCCTTCCACATCTCTCCCATCCAAGTAATTCAATATAGATTACACATGTGCAATTCTTCTAAACATATTTCCACATTTTTGTACTACACCCAAAAAATCAGATCAAAAAGGGGAAAAAAAGAAAGAAAAAAGCAAGCAAACAACAACAAAATGAGTGAAAATGCTATCTTGTGATTCACCCTCAGGTCCCACAGTCCTCTTTCTGGATGCAGATGGCTCTCTCCATCACAAATCTATTAGAACTGGCTTGAATCACAATTGTTGAATTGGTGAATAGAGCCAAGTCCAGGTGAGTTATTCTTAATGAAATAACTATAGATGAGATACACGTGTTTTGAAATTATAAAAATGGCCACTGCCCTGTTGAAAATAAAATGTCCAAGTGTTGGAAGTGTAGTTATTATGGATGTATCTCATTCTCCTCTTTGCAGAGGTGGGGGTCTGTGGGTGAAGGATACAACATATATTTTCAGCCTCAGTTGGTGCATTAATTAATTTTATTAAGTGACTTTTTCTTCTTAAGAATTCTCATTGCAAGAGAACTCTCTGAGTAGAAGGAAGACAGAAGAATATATTTGAAAATGAATGTGGTATAAAAATAAAATATTTTCAATTATAAATTTAAAACCCATTATTATCTGGGTAGTTAGCAAGGTTTGATGGAAAGAGCCCTGAGCTGAGAGGTAGGGACCTGAACATAAATCATTGCTCAGACACTTCATAGTTGTATGGTTTCAGGCCATAGTTTTCATATCTATAAAATGAGAATAATACTCCTTGTATTGCCTGACTCACAAGGTTGTTGTGAGGCAAGCATTTTGTGAATTATAAAGCACTATACGAATGGAAGCTATCCAGAACCAGCAGAGGAGGAGAAGTTCACAGGACTTGATGGAGAGAACTAGGTACCCCCAACAGAAAGGGAGCTAGATCTAGAGACAGGAAGACTTACTTGAGTTCAAATTCATCCTTAGTCACTCACTAGCTGTGTGATTCTGGGCAAGTCACTTAACTGCTGTCTGCCTCAGTTTCCTTAACTGCAAAATGGGGATAATAATGTTCAACCTTTGTTTTTCAGGAGGACCAATGATATGAAGGGATGATGAATTGACTAGCTGCTGAATTGGATTTAAATTAGGCACAAAGTCATCAGACTGGCTCTGCCAGAGCCATGGTAAGACAAGTCAGAATGGCTGGCAATGGTACGGGATGCAGAGGATGACCAAGCCCCAAGCACTCTCCAGCATCTGCGTTAGCCGCATCGTGGCCATGGAACAAATTGTTCTCATCTCATTCCACTGCAGGAAGTCTTCACGTGCTTGGGAAGGACAGCTCCCCAACTCCCTAACAGGCTCGAAGCTGTTAAGTTACCCAGCCCTCATTTAGCTTGTCTGCCAAGAGGGCTTCAGCAGGTGTTGCTGCTACACATCCTACATGTTCTTGGAGGTACAGATGAGAATTGAGTGCCGGGCGGACCCCAAAGGTGGATGAGCAGCTCTTGGCAAGCCTTCACACTGGAGATGTTGGTCCTTCCTGAACACCCCATACACCCTGGGGGTAATAATAATAGCACCTAACTCATGCAAGATGATATGGGATACTTAGCACAGTGCCTTCCCCCCCCCTACTCGGCCCTGAATAGTTCTTATTTTCCCTCTTCATATAAAGAACAGTCACCAGAGAGAAGAAGGCATCCCATCAGGATGGTGCTGACAGACTCTCTAAATTTGAGCATCCTGGTGCAAATCCCCAATTGTTCCACCATAGTTGCAGTTCTGGAGTGATCATTATTACTAAAACATATTTGTTGAATTTGTTTCAACTTTATTTTTATCCCAGTTCTGAGCATGGTACCTAGCAAGTGCTTGCTGAGTTTAATTGATTGAAATTGAGATTATCAGGAAAAAGAGAATGGTTCTAGAGAATGAAGAATGTTGAAACTATAATATGATTATTAATTAAGTTGTCAAAAAATTTCAGGAGGCAGGGACTTCCATTATTCCAACCGGAAATTTTTAGAACAGGATACTACATACCAGGAGGAAAATTAAGAAATATGCTATATAATCTGTAGTAAAAAGAATAGCAAATAAGATAAAAAGAAATATTTTAAAAACTTCTCCCAAATCTATTTTTTCTTCTTTTTTATTATAGCTTTTTATTTACAAAGCATATGCATGGGTAATTTTTCAACACTGACCCTTGTAAAACCTTTTGTTCCAAATATTCCCCTCCTTTCCCCCACCATCTCCCCACAGATGTATTCCAATACATGTTAAAATATATGTTAAATCCAATATATGTATACATATCCATATAGTTATCTTGCTGTACAAGAAAAATCGGATCTAGAAAGAAAAAAAAACCCGAGAAGGAAAACAAAAATGCAAGAAAACATCAGAAAGAGTGAAAATGCTATGTTGTGGTCCACACTCAGTTCCCACAGTCCTCTCCCTGGGTGTAGATGGTTCTCTTCATTGCTGAACAATTGGAACTAGTTTGAATCATTTCTTTGTTGAAGAAAGCCACATCCCTCAGAATTGATCGTTGTATAATCTTGTTGCCGTGTACAATGATCTCCTGGTTCTGCTCATTTCACTCAGCATCAGTTCATGTAAGCCTCTCCAGGCATCTCTAAAATCATCCTGCTGGTCATTTCTTGCAGAACAATAATATTCCATAACATGCCTATACCATAACTTATTCAGCCTTTCTCCAACCGATGGGCATCCACTCAGTTTCCAGTTTCTGGCCACTATAAACAGGGCTGCCACAAACATTTTTGCACATGTGGGCCCCTTTCCTTTCTTTAAGATCTCTTTGGGATATAACCCACTAGTAACACTGCTGGGTCAAAGGATATGCACAGTTTGATAACTTTTTGAGCATAGTTCCAAATCACTCTCCAAAATGGTTGGATTCATTCATGATTCCAACAGTGCATCAGTGTCCCAGTTTTCCTGCATCCCCTCCAACATTCATCATTATCTTTTCCTGTCATCTTTGCCAATCTGACAGGTGTGTAGTGGTATCTCAGAGTTGTCTTAATTTGCATTTCTCTGATCAATACTTACTTGGAGCATCTTTTTATATAGCTAGAAATAGTTTCAATTTCTTCATCTGAAAATTGTCTGTTCATATCCTTTGACCATTTATCGATTGGAGAATGGCTTGATTTCTTATAAATTTGAGTCAATTCTCTAAATATTTTGGAAATGAGGCCTTTATCAGAACCTTTGAATATAAAAATGTTTTCCCAGTTTATTGCTTCCCTTCTAATCTTGTCTGCATTAGTTCTGTTTGAACAAAAACTTTTGAACTTAATATAATCAAAATTATCTATTTTGTGATCAATAATGATCTCTAGTTCTTCTTTGGTCATAAATTCCTTCCTCCTCCACAGGTTTGAGAAGTAAACTAACCTATTTTCTTCTCATTTGTTTATAATATCATTCTTCATGTCTAGATCATGAACCCATTTTGACCTTATCTTGGTATACAGTGTTAAGTATGGGTCAATGCCTAGTTTCTGCCATACTAATTTCCAATTTTCCCAGGAGTTTTTGCCAAATACTGAATTCTTATCCCAAAAGCAGGGGTCTTTGGTTTTATTAAACACTAGATTACTAGAATCATTGGCTATTTTGTCCTGTGAACCTAACCTATTCCATTGATCAACTAGTCTATTTCTTAGCCAGTACCAAATGGTTTTGGTAACCGCTGCTTTATAATATAGTTTTAGATCAGGTACAGCTGGGCCACCTTCATTTGATTTTTTTTTCATTAGTTCCCTTGAAATTCTTGACCTTTTGTTCTTCCAGATGAACTTTATTGTTATTTTTCCTAGGTCAGTAAAATAGCTTCTTGAGAATTTATTTGGTATAGCACTAAATAAATAGATTAGTTTAAATAGTATTGTCATCTTTATTATATTCGCTCAACCTATGCAAGAGCATTTGATATTTTTCCAGTTGTTTAGATCTGACTTTTTTGTGTGGAAAGTGTTCTATAGTTTTGCTCATACCAAATCTATTTTATCAAACAATTTTCTTTGTCTCCTTTGGCTTCCTTCTCCAGGATCTCATCATCTTCTGGAGGGAAAGAGCTCATCCTGAGATCTCAACTCTACTTTCCTGGGGGGGAGGAGGTACCTTCCAGTATTAAGCTCCTCTTGGTCCAACAAGCCTTTTTTGAATAACTTCTTTGTGTTGGTACTTTGACAGTCACCAGGAATACTAGGTCAAAACTAATCCCTGACATCAAGACACTTCCATTCTACTGGGAATATATAAAATGCATTTCTCTAATACTTCATTTGGTCTTCTAGATAATCTATATGGATATTCTTTCCATGGATGCAGCTTACATTCTATCCATACCTTCTTATCCTTTTCTACCCTCATCTATGTTCTTCCATAAGTTTCCCCACATAGGACTCAGAAAAAGGGATGAAGTTGTTGTTTTTGAACATTCCATGGGTACCACTGGAGTGCTCTGACCAGTCATCTGTTTTCCTTATTTCTCTTAATGACAAACTTTCTTCCTCTTCCAAGACAGAGTACCATGATTACAAGAGTTAAGAGTTAGGAAAACTAAGCTTCAAATCCTGGATCTGACAGTTATTAACTATGTCATTCTAGGCAAAGTCTCAATTTTATCATCTTTAATTTTATCATTCATAAAATGGGCTTAAAATAGTACCTACCTCATGGAGATGTTGTAAAAATCAAATGAGATAATGTATATAAGTACTCTTTAAACCTGAAAGTGCTATATTACTAATATTACACCTTTCTTTGATACTATCCTATATGCCATATTTTGCTTGTAAGTTTTATTGGATGATGGTTGCAAACAGCTTGTGCCCCAAGTTGTCCTTTGGGTCATTATGTCACCATTCTTTGAATAATTTTAGAACATTGCAAGCTCTGAAGAATCAACATGAGGTCAGCTCATGAAGTCATTTCCTTTTGCTCTGGCTCAGGAATAGTAGAAGTTGGGAGTGGAGGAGAGGGTAGATTCAGTGGTATTGTACTAAAAGTTATTGGTCATTTGGGGAGGAGGAAAAAAATTCTGAAATAAGCCCATGGGCTGAGAAGGTAGGATTTGAGGTCAAGAATAGAGAGTATAATACTGAGTCCCAGACAACTTGGAGAAAGTCTCTTCTGAGATATTAGGAATTACTATAGCTTTTTTTTAAGTCTCTTTCTATGGGGGTCTTAAAGATAATATCTGAAAAAATCTTTAGATCATTAGATCATTTAGCTCTTTAAATCTAGATATATAGAAGGGATCTTAGGGATCACTTAGTCTAGTTCACCTATTTTAGAAATGTGAAAATTAATGGTCACTAATGTTAACTTATCTTCCCATATCCACTGAAGAATTTTAAGCCATGGCATCCTCTACATTTTACTAGTCAGTCAACAAGGAATTATTTCGTGATTACTATTTGCCAGGCACTGGGGACACAAAGAAAAGTCAAGGATCTCACATTCTAAATGAGGGCAATAACCTTTAAAAAAAACTATGTATATATAAGATGTTATTGTTGTTGAATTCCTTCGGTCATTCCCAACTCTTTGTGACCCTACTTGGGGTTTTCTTGGCCAAAATACTAGAGTGGTTTGCCATTTCCTTCTCCAGTTCATTTTAGGAAACTGAGGCAAATGGAGTTAAATGACTTGCCCCACAGATTAAATGACTGGTCCCACAGATAATAAGTATCTGAGACCAGATCTGAACTTAGGAAGATGAGCAGTTAATTCCAGCACTCCATCTACTTTGCCACCTAGCACCTCTCTATATAAATGGAAGGGAATCTCAAGGATGGGGGGCACTGGGCAAAGGGGACAGGGGAAAGTCCCCTGCAGGAGGTCAAATTTAAGCTAAATCTCTAAGAATTCCAGAGAAGCTAGGAGGTGAAAGTGAGGAAGGAGAGTATTCCAACTAGTACAAATGCATATAATTAGGAGACAGAATATGAGAAGAAGCAAGTGACCAGTGTGGCTATGGAGTATGTGGAGGGGTCTAAAATGTAAAAAGACTTGAAAGATATGAAAGGCTGTGAAGGACTTCAAATGCCAAGTAGAAGATTTTATATTTGACCCTAGAGGCAATAGGGAACCACTAAAGTTTATTGAGTAGAGTTATAATATGGCCAGACCTGTGATTTACAAAAATCACTTTGGCAGCTAAGTGGAAGATGGATTGGAGTAAGGAGAGACTGGAGGTAGACAGACCAGTTAGAAGATTATTGCAATAGGCCAAACAAGAAGTATTGTGGACTGTACTAGAACAGCATCTGTTGTAAACAGAGAAAAGGGGATATATATATATATATATATATATATATATATATATATATATATATATATATATGAAAAATGTTAGAAGTTAGAAATATTTGCCAATATCTGATGATATGGAATTAGATAAGGAAAAGAATATTAGTGTGGAGTCCAGAATGACACCCAGATTTCAAGTCTTCAAAATTTGCTCTCCCAAATTCTGGAATGAATGTCAAATGATATCATTCTTTCCTTTTTGTTTTTAATCAGAAATTTTAAGATGAAACAGTCACTTTCTCCCAAGAGTTTCACAATTTCTACCCAATTCTTCTTTATTGATGAGAACAAAATCCCAAATAACTATTTTCCTCATTGGTTACCTCAGCATTTGAAGAATGAAACTATCAGTAAGCCAAAATAAGAAATTATTAGCTGCTTTGCATCTGATAAAAAGAGCAATTCAAGCAGCTGTCTGGATAATTGAATTTCCCATCAATACCATCTCATGTGACAAAAAGGGAAATGACAATTGTTGGAAGAACTGCAGGAGGACAGGCACACTAACCAAAGAATAAAAGAGCATTTTGTTGTTGTTGAATCCTTTTTTAGTTATGTCTGACTCTTTGTGACTTCATTTGGGAGTTTTCTTGGCAAAGATACCAGAGAGATTCACCATTTCCTTCTCAAATCATTTTACAGATGAGGAAACTGAGGCAAACAGAGTTAAGTGACTTGTCCACAGCTAGTAGGTGTCTGAAACTGGGTTTGAACTAATGAAGATGAGTCTTCCTCACTCTAGGCACAGTACTCTACCAACTCTACCTCCCTGTCAAAAGGTCATTTATTAAATGATTATCATATGCCCAGAAATGTGGTTAAGTATGGGGGGGGGGGAACACAAGAAATTCAAGCAAGGCAGTCCCTGTCTTCATAGAGTTTATAGTCAAGTGGGAAAACAACACATAAAAAGAAGGTAGCATTGGAAGGAGTAAAGAAAGGGAATCATGGAAACGGGTTTGGAAGTTGCCAAGAACTGGTAGAGACTAGCAGGGTTTTAGGCAAGAGATAGTGCAAGTGCCCGTAGCAGAGCTCAGAGTGAGTTACAGAAGTAGGAAAAAGATGAAGGTCAGTGTGCAAGCGGCACGATTTGGAAACAGTCAGGAGGTCCCACTAATGACACTGACACAACTTTGGCAGAACTGTGAAGTGATCCATTCGTTTGGAAAAGCCACTCAGACCATGCCCCCAAATCACTTCACAATCACTGGATATACCCAGCAATGCTAGCCATACAAAACCCAAAGAGATCAAAGTCAAAAGGAAATATTCCACATGTGTAAAAAGAGTCGTATCAGCACTTTTTATTATAGCAAAGAACTGGAAGGAAAGAAAATATCCATCAATTGGGGAATGGCTGAATAAATTATAGCATATAATGTAATAGGATATCTCGGTTTTGTTAAAAAAAAAAAACTTAAAGAACAGATTCAGAGAAATCTAGGAAGACTTATGAGAACTTGGGCAGATTGAAGTGAGCAGATAGATGCAAGCAAACAATTTATGTGATAACCACAAGAATTGCAAAGGAAAATGGCTTTGAAAGGCTTATGCAAAAACCAGTAGTGACTCCAGGAGACTGATAATATAATATGCTATCCACCTCCTGGTTCAGAGATCATTAATTCAATAAAGATTTAGAATGAGATATGTTTTCTGACATGACCAACGTACGGATCTGTTTTACTTTACTATATTCATACAAGTTACTCTTATTTGGAAGGGACAAAGTTGGGGCTTTGAATAGCTTATTGATAAGTGTTTTTTTAATATATGCTTTTTGAAAAAGCTGCACACAATAGAGGAATTCCCAGTTTCCTACACATTCCTCTTTTTCTTGTTCTTTGCATGTGGAAATGTTCATATGTACTGATGTTTGTCAAGTTCATAATAAAAAAAAGAAAAGAAAATGTACCCCAAACAATAATATATCATGCCTCTTTGCTGAGTTATGATCTGTTTCCTGAACTCATCAATTTCCTTTTCTAGAAGGGAGATCACAGTATATTCCCAAGAATCTTCCAAGCCTGATGGCTTTTCACATTTTTATTTTTCTTGAGCTCTCTGTAGCATTTGACTCTTATTTAACTTCTTCTACTGGTTATTCTCAGTTCTCTAGGTTTTTGTGACACTGCTCTCTCCTACTCATTTGATTTGTTTCGTTATCTAATTCTCTGGATCTGTATCTATATCATGTCCAAACTATGCAATGATCATCAGGCTTTGTCCTGGAGTCTCCTCTCTTTTCTCTCTATGTGATCTCATTTGGAGATCTTATTAACTCCTCTGGCTTTAATTATTACTTCTATGCAAATGATTCTCATATTTTTATACCCAGTCTCAATCTCTCCCCTGAATTCCAGTCCCATATCACCAACTACTTTTTGGACATATTAAACTAGATACTTAACAAATTAAAAAAAGAACTCCTTAACTTTTCCCTAAACCTGTTCTCTTCTGAATTTCTCTATTATTTCTAAAAGTACTCACTATCCTTCTAGTCCCTCAGGTTCATTATTCTCTTTTGCTCCTTCATACCCACACTTTAAATTCCACAGATTGCCAAATCTTATCATTTCTTCCTTTATAACATCTCTCATACACCGTCCCTTCGTGGGAAATACAAACCTGGAAAAAAATCATTAAAGCCAATGTTTCTGATAAAGGTATTATTTCTAAAATATATAAAGAACTGTGTTAAATTTATAAGAATACAAGTCATTCCCCAATTGATACATGGTCAAATGATATGAACAGACAATTTTCAGATTATGAAATTAAAGCCCCTTATAGTCATATAAAAAATGTTTTAAATCATTATTGATTAAAAAAATGCAAATTAAAACAACTCTGAGGTACCACCTCATACCTCTCAGATTGGCTAAGATGACAGGAAAAGATAATGATAAATGTTGGAGGGGATGTGGGAAAACTGGGACACTAATGCATTGTTAGTGGAGTTGTGAATTGATCCAACCATTCTGGAGAGCAATCTGGAACTATACCCAAAGGGCTATCAAACTGTGCATACTCTTTGACCCAGCAGTGCCATTACTGGATCTGTATCCCAAAGAAATCATAAAGGAGGGAGAAGGATCCACATGAGCAAAAATGTTTGTAGCAGCTCTCTGTGTGGTAGCAAAGAATTGGAAAATAAGTAGATGCCATCAATTGGAGAATGACTGAACAAGTTGTGATTCATGAAGATAATGGAATATTATTGTGGGAACAAGATAATTTTAGAAAAGCCTAGAAAGATTTACACAAACTGATGCTGAGTAAAACAAGCAGAACCAGAAATACATTATACACAATAATAGCAGAAATGTGCGATAATCAACTATGAAAGGCTTGGTTCTTCTCAGTAGTTCAGTGATCCAAAATGATCCCAATAGATTTTGGACAGAAAATGCCATATACATCCAGAAAAAGAACTATGGAGACTGAATGTAAGTCAACACATGATATGTTCACTTCTTTTTCCTGTTTTTTTTAATCTTTTCCACGGTTTTTCCCTTTTGCTCTGATTTTTCTCTCCCAACATGATTCATAAAGAAATGTGTATTAAAAATAAATAATTTTTTAAAAATGTTAAAATACAGTCTTTTCTCTCTACTCATAGTCACCATTGTGTTTAAGCTCTCATCATTTCCCATGTACTACAGCAAAAAACTAAAAATAATAACAAACTGAATAATGATTATGAAATCTATTGAGAAACACTAGAGTAGCTGACTTCATCTGCCCTAGAATTGCACAAATAATCAACTAGATCTCCACAGACAAGAGGAAAGGAGGTTTGCCATAAAAGCCAACACCAGCATAGATCAACATGATAGAATCCTCCTAATACAGCCAGAAATGGTCTAACAATTTGTGTAGCTAGAAGGATTCTGCATCTGGAGAAATCTGAGGGGGAATTCCCAGGGTGGTTGGAAACCCACAATGTGAACCTTGGAGTGAGTGACCAGTTCAATTTCTAAAATGTTCATGCTAGAATTCTCAGGTCCAGAGGTTGTAAGATCTATAGCATTTTGTCCTAAAATGCCAAAAGTATCCTGAAGCTACAATGCTCTGAACCTTGACCAAGGAGGGCTAAAATCTATACATGATGTTAACATAGACATGTCCTTGGAAGTTCAAGTTAACATAGGAACCTAAGTTATCCAAGTCAAGATCACTAGGATTACCACCCCATCCAGAAATTATTTAGAGGTAAAGCTTGACCCTAGTATAAATGCCCAAGTTAAAAACTAGGAGTAGAGATATGAAACAGAAGTACTGATTGTACTTCATACTTATGTATAAAGAATTGTTATAGATCTGGAAATATCCTCCCAAAATTCAACCTAACAGAAAATAGTTTCACAGTTATTGAAAATAGAGATTCAGAGGAAAAATGGGTATTTTACAAAGGCTACACAAAAACCTGGAAGAAATAAAACATGAGATTTTAAAAATTAAAAAAACAACTCTCTAGGAAAGAATTGGAAGGAGAATAAATAGTTTAGTTCATAAAGTGCTCAATCTTATCCAAGAAATGAAATTCCTGAAAATTAGAATAGAATAAACAAATCAATGACCGAATGAGACAACAAAAAATATTTAAAAACAAAATAAAAAGATTAAATAAAAAGAAATGTAAGTTATTTGATATAAAAAACAACTGACTTGAAAAACAGGTGAAAAAAGATAATTTAAGTAATTAATAGACTCCCTGAAGAACATAATGTTTTAAGAAACCTAGACAATATATTTTTAGGAAATCAGAAACAAAAACAGTCATTATGAAAAATGGGAAAAAAAAGAAAAGAGTGAAAATAATTATGCATTAGAACTAAAGGACAAAGTAAAAATAAAATGCATCTATTGATCATCTTCTAAAAGAAACTTCAAAAGAAAAAGTCCCAGAAATATCATAATCAAAATCTAGAGTTTCCAGGTCAAGGTAAAGGGAAAAAAAATTTTGTAAATAGGCAGATATCTAGTAGTAGAGAACTATTGTCAGTATCACAAACTACCTGGAAGTTTCTACTATAAATGAGAGATTTTGGAATATAAATATTTTAAATGCATATATGCAAGCCAACAACTAAGAATAATTTACCCTTCAAACAGGGCATATAATCATAAAGGATAGAATAAACCATTAATGAGATAGAGGATTTTGAAGAATTTCTATTGAAATAAGGCCAAAATGAGTAGATCTGAAATAGAAATACAAGAGAAAAAAGAAAACTAGAAAGGTAAATATTTTGCCTATGTTGTAGCTATTCTCTATAGTATAGTATACTAGTTTGGTGAGCACTTTTCTCTTTTCTCTTCCCTTCACAATTTAAAGCCCTTCCAATTAGAATTTCAAGACAATAAACAAACCTGTCCATTGTCCCTATATTTCAAGCCGTGAGACCGAAGTACAAATCCCCTCCTCAGACACCATCTCCCTAGTCAATTTTTTATTTCCAAATTTGCTTTTCACTTCTCAAAGCTTTTGCTTTTAATCAACATTTATAATGAAACTTTCCTCTGTTTAAAATTTTCTATTTCTTCCTCAAGATCTCACAATCTTAAGAAATATTTTCTAGGTTCCTTCTGACAGGATAAAATGCAAATTGCCCAGAATACTCTGAGTGATATAAATCTTGAAAGACTTGCTGTCACATCTCAAATACATGCCCCGTGAGGACAGCCATATTTTTGTTATTTAGTTGTTAATGTTATTTTCCCCTCTGTAAAACATAGAATGAATTAGAGAAGCCCTAAATTCATTTGCAGTCTAACATTCTAAATTCTAAGATCCCTTTCAACTTCACCTTCTGTTATCATTCATTGTGTAGACTAAGATTCCTCATGTTTGAAACAAACATTCTGATTACAATATCTAGGGCTACTTTGGATTTCTGCTCTGTTTCTGGGATTCCATGATTATCCTGATTGGATACTACAGGATCCATGCCATCCTCTCAGTCAATCAGGAGGGACCACAACCATTCTCTAGACCCTGGCTGTCTCATGCAGACCTAACCCCTTAAAATCTTCCTCTTCTCCTGTCTCATAACCATTCTGGGCAATTGGGTTCCAAGTTACCTCCCTCAGTCTCTCTCACCTTTTTTCCCACTTCTACTATATAAGTTCCTTGTCAGAAGAGAATTACCCATCAAGAAGATAATCTCCCCCAATCTAAAGAAGCATGAAAAGATAGAACTGAAATCATTCCCATAGTTCATCTGATCCAATGCTCTCATTTTATGCATCACTGAGAATCCAGATCACCAATTTAGAACGGGTGGATAATATAGGAGTTGTTTAACCTAAACCTCTGATTTTTGGAGGAGGAAATTGGGGCTCAGATATGGGAAAGGGTTTGCCCAAGGTTACAGTTAATAACAAACCCAGGACATCACTTCTTTGCTGTTGACATCACAGAGTTAGTCTCTTTCTAATATGCCACATCAACATCTTATCATTAAAATAATCATTTAACCCATCACCATTTCACATACACCCCCCTCAAAATCCTCCCCTTTTCCACCCCCCACAAATTGACAAAGACCCCCATTTCTACTCTGTTCTGAGGCCCTGAGAGCTCCAGCACGGAAAACGCTGACATTCTCGGCTCCAGAGAATGTAGTGGGATTAGGTTAGTTTGTGTGGAACGAGCAGTTCAATAGTCCTTCTTCCCCAGAATGTCCAATTATGGGGGTGATGGGGGAGGGGGGTTAATTTTGCAAATGGACATGTGTTGTTGTTGTTGTTGTTTTTTAATTTGGACCTTATGAAGGCACAATGGTCCAATCCCAGCCTGAAAAGTGAGACCCTGAGAATACTCAGCCCAAGTTAATATCTTCAGCAACAGAAATACAGGCATTAGCAATGGTCCCTGGGAGGGTTGAACCGCCATTACCATATTGGATAGAGCCAAGGGCAGACAGCTATGAAGAGATGGGCTGGTCCCATAGCTTGGCGACAGTACTGGACTGGCGTGTTAAAGATTCATAGAATGTCAGTGCTATAATGGACCTTGGAGCATAGGATGTGAGAACAAATATAGAAGACAGGATGTTAGAGACAAAAGAGCCTCAAAAGATAAAATGTTGGCACACAGAAATATCAGAGCTGCACGAAGCTTACAACATCATCTAACCAGGAGTTCTTAACCTTTTCTGTGTCAGCCTTCTGGCAGTCTGATAAAACCTAGGGGACCCCATCTAGGAATAACTTTTCAAATGCATAAAATAAAATTTTATTGCTAGGATTACAAAGGAAGCCAATTATGTTGAAATACAGTCATAAAATTTGTATATTAACAAAAAAATAAGTTTGCTGGTCCGAGATTGAAAACCCTGGAATCCCCACTTTCATTTTACAAAAGGGGAAACTGAGTCCCAGAGGGTGAGGTGGTTTGGGTCAGGTCTTATTATGAGTTAGTAGCAGAGCTGGGATTTGAATCCCTCTTGATTCCCGGTCCTCCACTATACAGAGAGTAGGGCTGATGTGGCTAGACTGAGAGAAGGCAGGGCTCAGAGGTTGTATTTACAGTATTATTCTCCTTGCTGCAATTAGTGGATCATTTTGCTCCTTCTCCTGGGTCCCTGGGTCTAATCTGTGCTAACAAGTGAAGGCGTAAGCAGAGGAATTATCCACAGTCCCAGCGGCGGGCAAACTATCTGAAAAAGCCAATTCAACCCTGTCTCATTGCTGTGTGCCAGGAAAAAAGACTTCTCCAACTCCATGACTGTAAGAAAGGCTCTGGTGCTCAGGTTTTGGATTGGGGGTTCCTGATATGTCTGTCCCATTGAAGATAGGCGCTATCATTGCGCCCATTTTATACTTGAGAAAACTGAGGCAAGCAAAGATTTAGAGACTTTCCCATACAGCTAGTGATGTATGATGGTGAATTTGAACACAGGTCTTCCTAATTCCAGACCCATTACTCTATTCACTAGGTCACCTGAATGAGAAATAAAGCATGCAATTAATTAGCCTTTCCCTGATCTGCTAATTTCTTTTAAAATCATGAAAGCAGGATGAAGTCACACCAATATCAGTGGAACTGGAACCAGAATTCAGGATTGTGTTCCAGTTCTATTTATCACTGAGTACTTCAGTTCTCTCAGGCTCAGTTTTCTCATCTGTAGAATGGGAATAATAATATAGATGCTCTCTTCCTGGCAGTATTATGGTGAAGAAGAATACTTTAAATTGCTACATAAATCTGTTATTAATTATTAATGTAACAAAGACTACAAAAAAATCTCCTTTCTTAGCACAGATGCCTGCACTGGAACCAGCTGGCTCTGCCCCACCTCCTTCCTCTCAGAGACCTCTCTCAAAGCATCCCTGGGATAGTTTCAATAACCGGGTCCAGCTGCCACCAGAGATGGAAGCCCATTTGGGGATAGAGGGAGGGCATATCTCCCCCTCAAGAATACAAACCAACTAGGAAGAGGAAAGATGTCAAAGAGGGAAGAATACAGCACCATCCACACTGAGCATTACAATTAGGGACGTTTCCAAAGCACCTGACAGAACTTTGATGTGAAAAGCAGGAGCTCTGGGAACTTCTGGCCCTGAGGTGGCCCTGGGGTTTATTTTCAAGCTTTCTACCTGGCCAGGTAAGGTTGTTGCTCTATGGAAATGAGGTGTTAGTAAGCTAGTCCTGTGGGGTGAGTGATGAGTCCTATCTGCCGGCAGAACTGAGGGATAAAGGCAAAGAAGGAAGGGCATCGGGGCTCCTGGCGGCCTGGAGTGAATGCTCACTACTGAGGAAACCTCTTCTGAAAAGAGCAAAATCGTGGGGACAAAAAACAACATGGTTCGGACCAGCGGTGTCACGCTTACGTACAAAAGGGAGGCAGTGCACCCAAGCACCCCTCTGGGTGCATGTCGACTTAGAAAACCACATACGACGCTGTGTTCTATCACATTTTTGTTTATTTTGTTTAATATTTCTCAATTACAATTCAGTCTGGCTCTGGCTAGAGTCCGGGGGGTTGCTGGCTGCAGTGGAGCCCCATCCAGCGTTTGACAGCTCTAGGGTAGAAAAAGTATCCCCGGGAAGGGCACTGACGTAAAGGAGGTGACTCACTTGCTGTTATAGACTATACAGGTCACCTACGAGCAACTAGGTGGCAAAGTGGAGGGAGTCTGGGGCCTGGAGTTAGGGGCACCTGGTCTCAGACTTTGTGACCCTGAGCAAGTCACTTAACCCAGCTTACCCCAGTTTCCTCATCTGTAAAATGAGCTGAAGCAGGAAACGGCGCAAAGTATTTCAGTGTGTTTGCCAAGAAACCCCCAAATAGAGTCATGAAGTATTGTACAGGAATACAAACAACTAAATAACAATACAATATGTCTCCTATGACAGAGTTGCCCATCACAGGGCATTTCATAATTCTCCACAGGCTCAGGTGCAAGTCCTAAGTTGATTAATTTCTTTGCTAAACATCTCTCTGTCTCTGTCTGTCTCTCTGTCTCTGTCTCTCTCTTTTTCTCTTTCTCTCTCTCTGTCTCTGTGTGTGTGTCTGTGTCTGTGTGTCTGTCTCTCTCACTCTTTCTCTCTTTCTGGAGCTATGGAACTCTGTCAGCTCAAGTGTTTGCAAGCAGACCTTCTTTGGGAGAGGGCCAGATACTGACACTCTCAGAATTCACCTGGGTTGAATCAGTAAGTCAAAAAATTAGAAGGCCTCAGGCTTTTTGTGTCCAAAAGGGAACCTTAGTACAAGGGTTGTATCAATCATGCATGAAACCTAAGGCTGAGAAACATGGGCTAATGGGAAGAATACTGAATTTGAGGCCAGAATACCTGAATTCTAGTTCTGGCTCCAACATTTACTAGCCATGTGACATTACACCATTTTATTTCTCTGTAGCTAAACTTTTTCTGTAAAATGGGAGTAATGATGATAACCAAAAATAATAATAATTCACATTTGTATAACATGTTAGAGATTTGTTTATATATACATATATAAAATCTCACTTGATCCCTACTTTGTAAGCACTATGTAAATAGAAGCTGTTATTGTTTTCTTAAGGAGTAGTGATGATTGTAACTGGTGCTCAATAGAAATCCTAATATAGGACTAGATTCTTCAAAACCAATTTAATATGATCCTGGCTATTGAATCATTATTTAAAGGCAAGAGTCTCCTGGATATAGATCAGTATCTGGCCATAGAAAGGTGGAGAGAATGCATTTTTATAGAGGACAATAAAGTCAGTGCCAGAATAATGCCGGGAGAGAGGAGCCACCCATTCCCCAACCCTCCTTCTCATGAGGACCGGTGGAAAACAGTGTCCTGGTAGTTGCTGTCCTCAAAGCCAGCAGAGGCTGGCATTTGAAGGAAGAAATACAGCTTACCAGAGGTTGTCCCCCTGATGTAAAACCCCCTTCACCTCACGCTAGACCAATGCGTATCTGTGAACAGGAATCCCCATCTCAACATCTCTAATAGGCAAGGCACCTCAAACTCAGGTTCCCTGGCTCCAAACTTAGGGCCCCCCATTGTGCCATCCGGCATCTCTTCTGCAGGCTTACATTCCTTATTTAAGTCTACCACTTCTCCTAATGCATGTCTCCCTGTCCTTCTCTGTCTCTGCAGACATCCCTTCAGAACATCCCTTCTTTGAACACCCTCCAGCTTGCCTCTACTTCAACCAAGGCAGAGTGCAAGTAAGCCATCACTCCCTCTCTCTGGACAACATGACTTTTAGTCTGATCTATGAAAAAGCACGATTTTTGGCTTTTGGCTGCTGATTCGGATTGAGCCTACAAATCATTTAGGTAACCCCCCCCCACCCAGTTTTATTTTTTCACAGTAAGGACCACCTAGTCACATCTCCTTCCTCTTGAGCCTATGCAATTGATTTTTCACACAACCCCCAACTGTAAAACTTTACATTGATTCCCATTAGGTGTCACGTCATTCAATTCAACTTTACCATTATTGGCTATTGAGAGCTTTAAGGCTAGACTGTCAATCAAAATATTAGCTCTCCCCACCAACTTTGCAATATATGTGAATTTGACAAGCATGTCATCCACGCTTTTGTCTAAGCAATTAAGAAAAAGGTTGAACAGTCAGTCGAGCATCAATTCACTCCATTAGAAACACCGGTCTTAGGCACTCACAAGGTATTTTTGTGTATTTGTCTTACTCACCAACTAGATTGTGAGCTCCATGACTTTAAGCAGAAAGGTCCTAGGATGCTACCTGCCCTTGAGAAAAGGGGAAAGGATGGTCTTCTGGGGGGGGGGGAGATTAATAACTTTAGTAGATGTTTCCAAAAACTAGTTTAAAACAGCCCGATGTGCATCTATCTAGATGCACAGAACTAAAATCAGGCCATTACCCCACCCCTCCCCCACCTCACTATCCTCCCCCTCTCCAGGACCCCCTCGTGCTGATGGTTTCCTGATGTGTTTCTAATCCCTCAGGGCAGCCTGATGCGGTGGAAAGAATTCTAGACCTGAAGTCAGGAAGGGGAAAAAAGGGTTTAAAGGTTTAAATCTTGGCTCTTCTATTTACTGAAATTTGAACATGTCACTTCACCTCCTGAGTCTCATTTCCTCATCTGCAAAATGGGGATAATGACACTGGTTCTGCCTATGAGCTATCAGGAGGATTAAATAAGATAATGGATGTAAAGCCCTCTATAAATGCAAGTTGTTATTATTTTAGCTCATGAAGCTGTGGCTTGGGGACCATGATGGGCACAGTGGAGGGAACAGACATTTAGATGAAGCCACAGATCCCGGAGTGTTCAGTAAGCATAATCATCCATTCCTCCCTCTACTCCAGCAGCCGGCCGCTGGGTCATGAACTACAATTACTGTCCCTGCCGAAAGTGAACTTGGGTAACATGAAGCCCAAGGTCAGACTCCGCCTCAGGTGCTTCCTAATTGTGACCCTGGGCAAATCACTTAACTTGCCCGAACTTCAGCTTTTGCATCTTTAAAATGGAGGTGATAATCCTCGTACTCATATGTCTCATATGAGTATGACTCATAACCCTATATTGGTACAGAAATGGGAATTATTGCTATGACTATTATTACATACCAAATAGACTTCAAACTCTTGGGGGACAAGGACCCAGAACTAAATACAGGGCTAAGAGCACTGGAAGGTCCCGATAATTATTTGTTGAATTTTGTTGAGTGAAAACTAAACTCTCAATTCCATGTGTTGGAGCTCAGACCCAAAGGCCGCCCCTTGAGAGTAGGAATCATTATGTTCTGTTTATTTCGTGTGACTGGGAGAGCCTTGTAACCTCCTGGTGTTCTAGGAAACAGTCAGACTATAAATTGCAGAAAAAGTAGAGACTTCATTAGTTGAGGTAGTTTCCTCATCTATCAGTGAAATCACAGGCCCAGTCCCTACCTTATCCCACCCATGATTGGGGGAATGACATATCATAGGTACTTAGTGAAAGGAGGGGGATTTGAGTGGAGTTCCCTTTAATTTGTTACAACTTCCAGGTCAACCCGAGACCTGGGGATAGAACTATAAAGTCCAACAGTCATAGAATTTTAGGGCAGGAGGGTCTTTTCCATCATAGAATATTAGAGCTGAAAAGGAACTTTAGAACATCAAATATTAAACATACACCACAATGTTAGAGCAGGAAGGGACCTCAGAACAAAGATTATTAGAACATAGAACACTGAATGTTAGCCCAGAAAAGAGACTTTAGAAATGATCTACTTCATTCTTCTCTCTTATCCTGCTCCCTCCTCGTGTTTTGCAACTCAGAGAATCAAAGAGCTGGAAGGAATTTCAGAAGTTATTTAGTCTAAGTCATATCCAAGTGGGCATTGAACTCCCACCTAACCAAATAGAAGATGGCCATCCAGTTTCTTCTTGATGACATCCAATGAAATCACTTTCCCACCTGTCACTGCACTGACCCAACCAATATATTAAGGAATAATCTACTCCCCTTTCACCATTTCTTAGATCAAGAACCAAACCTGGAGATTTTCAACAAAAGGAAAAGGCCAAGCAGAGTGATAATGCAAGGTTATTCTTTCAACTCAATAAATGGCTGCCCCATGATTTCCACTTTGATCAATTAATTAGCAAAACACTGTGTGATAGTTGTGTATAGAGCACTGTTCTGGGTACTGGGAGATAAAAAAAAATTTAAATGGAGATATAGTCCCTGCCCTTAAATAGCCTAGTATCTGGAGTATTCTCAGGAAGTAACAGACCAACATATATAAACACACACACTCTCTCTCTCTCTCTCTCTCTCTCTCTCTCTCTCTCTCTCTCTCTCTCTCTCTCTCTCTCTCTCTATATATATATATATATATATATATATATATAGATGAGAATTTGTTATGGCTTTTAATGGATAGGAAAAAGTACAAAAAGCAAAATGAGGAGGGCATTCCAGATACAATAGGCAGTCTGAGAAAAAAAACAAAGACACAGAGATGTGAAATAAGGGGTGACTAAACAAATGTTAGTAAGTGAATGTGAAAGAATAAGAATCAATAAATGAAGAATTCAAAAGAAGCAATCAATCAACATTTATTAAAAGCCTACTATGTGCCAGGCATTGTGCTAAAGGCTGAGAATATGAAAAGAGGTAAGTGATAATGTCTGCCCCCAAGAAGCTTACAATCTAATAGGGGAGACAACAAACAAATATATATAAACAAGTTTTACAAAGCAAAAACAGGAAATGATTAACGGAGAGAGAAGACATAAAATTAAGAGGGGTTGGAGAAAGCTTTTTTTTTTTTTTTTTTGAGGGGAGGATTTCAGTTGATACGTCAAGGAATCCAGGAGGCAGAGATGAGGAAGAACATTCCAGTCATAGTAAAGGGCCAGAGAAAATTCCCAGAGGTGAGAGATGGAGAAACTTGAAGGCCCATGTCACTAAAGAGTTCATGGTTAACAAATAAAGTATAAATGAGGGAAGGCGAGGATCAGAGTAAGTTGTGAAAGATTTGAACACCAAATAGAAGATTTGTATTTGATCCTGCAGGCAATTGGGAGCCACTGAAGTTTGTTGAGTAATGGAATGATATGGTCAAGTCTTTATTTTAGGAAAATTGCTGAATGGAGGATAAACTGAAGGGAGGAGATTTGAGGCAGGCAGACCCATCAGCAGATTATTGCTATACTCCAGGCAGGAGATGATGAGGGTCTAAACCAGGGTTCAACTGAACCAGCATTATCAGAGAAGAAAAGCAGACATTTTCAAGACATGTGGCAGAGATGAAGCTGACAGGTCTTGGCAACAAATTGGTTGTGGAGGGTGAAAGATAGTGAGGAGTCAAGTATGACACCTATGTTGTGAGCCTGAGGATAAGGATGAAAAGCATTAGGGGAATGGTGCTGCCCTAAAGAGTAATAGGGAAGCTAGAAGAAGAAGGTAGGGTCAGAGGTAAAGATTTGGACACAACGAGTTTAAGATGTGTACTGAACATCCAGTTGAGCTGTCTGAAAAGCAATTGGAAATTTGAGAAGCACGGGAAGACATATAAAGTGATACAAAGTGAAGTAATAAGAGCCAGGAAAACAATCTATATAATGATTAAGATAATAAAAATGGAAACAACCACAAAGCTAAATGGGGTGTAATTATCTACAGCTTAGCTCCAAAGGAGAAATAGGAAAATGCACCTCTCCTATTTTGTAAAAGTGGGAGACAAGGGAGGGAGGGATGGAGGGAAGGAAGGAAAGGAAGGAAGGAAAGGAAGGAAGGAAAGAAGGAAGGAAAGAAGGAAGGAAAGAAGGAAGGAAAGAAGGAAGGAGAAGGAAGGAAAGAAGGAAGGAAAGAAGGAAGGAAAGGAAGGAAAGGAAGGAAAGGAAGGAAAGGAAGGAAAGGAAGGAAAGGAAGGAAAGGAAGGAAGAAAGGAAGGAAAGGAAGGAAGAAGGAAGGAAAGGAAGGAAAGGAAAGGAAGGAAAGGAAGGAAAGGAAGGAAAGAAAGGAAGGAAAGGAAGGAAAGGAAGGAAAGGAAGGAAAGGAAGGAAAGGAAGGAAAGGAAGGAAAGAAGGAAGGAAAGGAAGGAAAGGAAGGAAGAAAGGAAGGAAAGGAAGGAAAGGAAGGAAGAAAGGAAGGAAGAAAGGAAGGAAGAAAGGAAGGAGACAGGAAGGAAGGAAGGAAGGAAGGAGAGAGGAAGGGAGGGAGGAGAAAGAGAAAGGGAGTGGGGAAAGAGTTTTTTTGAGGAGGCAAAGAGTGCTCCATTCCAGCTGGGGCATAAAATCCATGGAAACTTGAGGACACTGAGTCCCACAGAAGCAACACGCCATGGCTGAGACCACACAATCGGTGCCAGAAACCCAAACCCATTTCTGTCTTGAGGCCAAAATTTGTCACCACATTCTATAGCGATACCCCCTCCCCCCCCGCTGACCCCGCCCCCCCGCCTCCCCCCTCCCCCGCTGACCCCGCCCCCCCACCCCCACCCCGCGCGCATGCAGCTCCCTCGGCGTCGGACGTCTGTCCCGGTCGGACGGCTCTCCCGCCACGCTCCCAGAATGCCTCCTTCTCCCCGAGACTTCTCAGCACTTGAGGGAGCGTTCCCAGAGCGCGGGGCCTCGGGAACAAGCGAGCACGCCCTTGAGCCGCACAGAGAGATGCGGGCCCGGGGACGCGCGCGCGCGCTCGGCGGCGATTAGCCCCGACGTGTGGCGAGGGCCGGGCGGGTTTCCGCGAAGGTCGGGGCGGAGAGTGACGAGCCCCCGGGTGGGGAGGGGCGCCGGGCCCGGGGAGGGGACGCCGGGCCCGGAGGGAGGGGCGCCGGGCCCGGGGGAGGGACGCCGGGCCCGGGAGGGGAGGGGAGGACGCCGGGCCCGGCGCCCCGGGGACGCCCGGCACATGCGCGGGCCTGAATGACTGCCGGCCGCCTGTGCGGGCGGAGCCCCGACCGCGGGCCGGGCGGGAGGAATGTCAAACGCATTCCTGCGGGAGCGCGCAGGGAGGATGGCTGAGCCCAGCAGACGCAGCATGCTCCCACACGGTGCCTAATGCCGAGCCAGAGCCCGCGCCGGTCCCGCCCAGACCGTCGCGGGTTCCGCGCCGAGCCTCCGCGCGCGCTGGGCTTACGAGGGGCCGCTAACAAAACGGAGAGGCGGCTTTATGGAGGGTCCCTCTCCCGGCGACTCAGCTCCCCTGTGTTCCAGTAACGACAAGAAGACAAACGTCTTCCTCACTTGCCCTTAGCATGGGGGAAAGAACACTGTGCGTGGGCCGCAAAGGCTTGGATCGCCAAGCGTGTGTGAGTGACCACGGGCAAATCAGTCTCTCTGAGCCTCAGTTCCCCCATCTGTAAAATGGGGATTAGCTTTGGGTAATCTGGAATAAATTGTGTTTTGGACAGAATGGAATAACATCTATTAAGTTACTCCTCCCCATCCACTGCGCCCCCCCCAGGTGGCTCAGGGAGCTACAGAACTGTGAACTATTTGAATGGCTGGAGGGAGGGTCGGGCAGAGGCGCGAATAAATGAAGGCCTGAGGCCCGTACGCGCAAAGTGCTGCGCTCAGCCCCGGAAGCGCGAAGAAGAAAAGTAAGCGCGCCTGCTCTGGAGGAGCCCGGTTTCTGGCGCGCAGGTTGCGGCTGCCACTAAGAGGGAGACGCTTCCTGACCCACAGGGTGCGGCCGCGGAGCGGAGAGCGGTGCTTGGGGACTTTTTGTGCCAGTCTCCTTGACCAAAAACATCGGTTCCTGGTGCAGAAGTATCGGGCCGCGCGCGGCTTTGGTTGACAAGAACTTGACTTCGCCGTAGCAATGGTTGCCAGGCTGCAGCAGCCCCGCCTGCCCAGTGTGGCGTGGGAGGGCCCGGGCCGGAGCACTGATGTGCCACAGGCCGGACAGCTTAAGTCCTGGATTATTTCCCTCGGGGTTCCAAGAAAGGTGGCCACCAAGGCGGCGGCGGTTTGACTCACCTGGAACACAGGCCTCGGCGCCTTATCTAAAGTCACAGAGTCAGCTGGTGTCAGGGCTATGGGATCCCCAGCGTAGGGATCCGCCCGCCATACGGCACCGACTCTTAACGTATCCGTCCGTTGAATATACAACGAGTGTTGGCATTTAAATTACTCTTTGAGTGGGTGACACAAGTCCTACTGCCCACGTTTTGTAGGTGTGGGAACTGTCGATTTACCAGCGTCCAGTAATTGGTGTCAGAGGTGGATTGGAACCCACGTTTCCAGGCTCGGATCCTGCATTCTTTCTACTTATTACATGGCCTCTATAGGTACTTAGTGAATGGCCGGCCGGAGGGATAGAAGAGTGAGTGAAAGAAGCAGCCCTTGGCAGCTTGAGCTTCATGGTGGCCAGCCCACCACTCTGGGCTGTTGGCCCAACATCTTCATCCCTGGCATGGAATGCGTGGCAAACACTGGAAACAACGAGAAAGAACCGGAGCTCAGGGATTTTGTAGGGCATGGAGCCTTTGTTTAGATCAACTCCCAGGTCCCTTCCTAATAACTTCCACAAGAGAGATAGATGCACTCCCAAGGAGAGCCAGACTATGACACACAGACAAGACATAGGTCCTGTGACTCAGACCTAAACAGGAAGGATCCAGGGACAAACTAGGCAGATTTTTTTTTCTCCCAGGGTCTGAAAGAAACAGCTAACCTCCAGGCTGGAGGCCTTTTCACTTCCAATTCAGGGTCTGGATCTGCAGAGCTCCCGGGGCCACATGCTAAGAGCCCGTTTTCCCCTTTCCCCTGTTGTTTGGTTCAGTAGCTTCCTGCCCCGGCCTGGTATTAGAGAGCTTCAGGCAGATACGATTTCATCTCAAAGTAAACCACAGAGCAGTGGGGAGGGTGCCGAGAGGTGACAGGCCAGTGGGATTCCTCGTCTCAGTATCCTGGTGGGGAGTAACTTTGGAGGCTCTGTGAATGCTTTGTTGGGTCCCACCCTGTACCTTCTCTCAGCTGCAAAGGGTTAGTGTTATTTTATTCAGTGGGAATTAAACACAGATTTTTCCTCTTGGTTGAAGAAGGAAAAAAAGATGGTTTGGGGCATTAAAAATAACAAAAACCAAACCAAAATACAGGCACTTACATGTTAACACTTTGAATCGTCAAGTGTGAGCAACAGGGAAGCTGGCCTGGGAAATAAGGAGCCAAATGAGTAGCCAGTTGGGTTATCAAATACAAATATGGATTCTTTAAATAAACTGAATCAGCAGTTTTCCCTTAAGAAAATCAGAAAGCCAAGTTTAAGAAAAAGCAGGAAGGCATGAATGGAGATATGCTGGTCTCCTAAAGAATGCTCTTCTGAGTTTTGTTGTGTGTATGGAAGGGCTTTTTTAAGTTCAGAATTTTTTTAAAGAGAATAAATGTCAGCTTCTTGTCAGTTGGATTTTTTTTTTCATTGTATTTATATTAGTCCCTAGCACAGTGCCTGGCACGTAGTAGGTGCTTAACAAATAGATTGAAAATAAGAAAAAGATGTGTCTGCAAGTGGCCATGTGGAGTAAAAAAAACTGCCTTTAGATTTC
The DNA here is from genome assembly GCF_902635505.1 of Sarcophilus harrisii. Taxonomy (NCBI): domain Eukaryota; kingdom Metazoa; phylum Chordata; class Mammalia; order Dasyuromorphia; family Dasyuridae; genus Sarcophilus; species Sarcophilus harrisii. The sequence continues at coordinate 451,234,555 of NC_045427.1, forward strand.
TCTCTAGTTCTCTGAACCAACAAGGGACAAAAGAGTCTCTCCTCGGCCTTTGTTACCCTCAAAGACACTGTGAGAGAGAAAATCCTTGCATCTGCTCTCATTAGTCTCTGAGAGCAAGACCCCAGAGATTCTCTCTCAGCTGGAGAACTCACCTAGGCACATCCAGACTGGGTTTCCTCGGAGAGGGGGCAGAATGGCTTTTAATTTCTCAGAGCCCCAGTTTCCCCAGCTGTAAAATGCAGATCGTAATAGCCACAGATCTTACCTCAAAGGCCTGTTGTGAGGCTCATATGAAATAATGTATGTAGAGAGGCAATATTGAGTTGTGTTCCTGCCATGCAGCCCTAGGTTATGAGGGCTCCCAGGTGAATCATTATTGTGCTATGAGGTAGGAGGAAAGAGGAATCAGCTGTCTTGGATAATTTGACTGGGTTGGGCTGGCTTCCTGATTCCCCTTGACTACCCACAGATAGACTCATATCCTAGGTGGTTCTGAACAGGCCTCCTTCACACGAGTTCCACAGCTCCCAACGGGCTCGTGCCAGGGCGAGATGCAAAAATCACACAATCAGAAAGTGGGGAGGGGAAGCCTGATGTTCAGGCAGGGACACCCTGGGTGAGACTTTCCCAGAGATTCCAGATGTGAAACTCAGCCTTTTTCCTTTGATGCGAACCTGCCCCACTGAAGGAGGATGGGGCTGGCCAAGTAAGATCACAAGGATGGGCTGTGCTTGTCCCTGGTTCTTGCGGGGTATGAGAGGGGAGGATATGAAACACATCACCACCATGTGTCTGCAGCCCCTTCTTTCCCCCATACATGCTCACAGATTTCGTTTCACTGTAAATGAGTCTCTGGATTCTCTTCTTCTGTACACCATTGCACAGGGCGGTGCAGAGGAGGATGGGACACCCAAAAAATACTGGTAGTTACTCACTAGTTAGTCAGAATTTGGGGGGAGGGGGTGTGGATGTCAGCTGTGCACCCCTCAGGTGCATGTTTCTGAACCATTCATAATGAAGCTAACAAGTCCCGCTGCATGGAGCGGAATCCACCTCCCAAAGCCGTAGGGGGAGTCAGAAAATTCAAGCACTGGGGACATCCATCTCTACTTCCGCCTCTGCTTTTCTGTAACTCTAAAAGCTGGGCCAAGTGGCGGCCCCTCTTCCCTTCTCCCCTCGAAGAGGCCTGACTCTCGTTCTGAGAATCACCGGTCAGTCGTTCCCCAAGTGACCAAGTCCCTTTCCCTCCCTGGACCTCAGTTTTCTCATGTGCAATTGTGCTTTCCATCTCTGAATGGAGTCACTGGCACTCAGTGTGTCTGCTCCTGGCGTAGCTGGGAAAAGAGGCAGGAGGTGGGGGAAAGATGGCAGCCTAGCAGGCCGGCGCTCCAAGCGAGCCACCAGGAGACAGCCGGACGCAGCCAAGTGGATCTGTAACGCACCAAGTACGGGGAGGAGGGGAATCCATCTGGGGCCAAGAGCTATGCCTGAACTTTGTCCTTCACTCAAGCAAAAGAAAATATTATTTCGCCCTCCAAAGAACCACACATAATAACAGGCGAAATGTCAAGACCAATGTTGATATAAACCCCAAAGGAAAACAAACATGCACGTAGCTTCTCTGTGGCCTCCCCACCTCACCCTGCCTGGCTAGTTTAAACAGATTTAGTAGGGAGGGGGAGGGAGGGAGATGAAGAGGGAAGATCTGTCAGCCCCCGGACGACTGTTATAAATGACAGGCAAGGCCGGCATGGCTACCTCAGAACCACAGCTAACAGTAGCCATCGTTTCCACGGGGCTCTGCGACCTCTAAAGCCCCCTTCTTCACGATGCTCCAGAGAAGAACCATTTTTCTCCTTTGGCATGTGAGGGACTGAGGCCTGACTTAGTTCCCAGGGCACACTGTAAGTGGTGGGAGCAGGCTGCCATCGTCAGCAGGTGGCTTAATGGCCAGAGGCCATATTTGGACTCGGAAGATAAGATTCACATCCTACCTGCCATCCGAAAAGTCTCTGTGACTGAGTCAGTCATTTCCTCTCATTTCTTCACCTATAAAGGGAGGGGATGTGATTGGTGAGCTGGGAGCCTGGGTCTCCCGTCATCTGTGGGCCCAGAACTCTCTCCTTAAGAAGACTTCAGAGACTGTGCCCTGCAAAGGCCTGGGACCAAGCTGAGCATCCTGTCCTGAGGCAATGAACAGGGCGGGGCAAGCTGTGTAAGAAAAGCCTGTAGAAGGCTTCAGTTCCCTCCTTCCCCTCCATCCCAACTCTGCCCAGGAGCTGCCTGACTGGCTGGGGTGAGAGCTAGAGGCCTTCCTCGATGCCTCTCAACAAGAGGTCTGGTGATTCTGAGCTGGGCCCACTGGGACTTCTTGGACCGGGGCAGAGAAGGAGACTAAGGGATGTGCTTTTACCTTTTGCTGTTGTTCAGTTGACTCTTTGAGATGTCATGGGGGATTTTCTTGGCAAAGGGACTAAAGTGGTCTGCATTCCCTTCTCCAACTCATTTTTACAAATGAGGAAACTGAGGCAAATACAGTTAAGTGACTTGCTCAGAATCACAAAGTGTCTGAAGCCAGATTTGAACTCAAGGAGATGAGTATTTCTATGTGCATCATATACTGTGTCACCTAGCTGACCCTGTAGTTATAGGACCTGTGTTCAAATCACAACTCTGTCACTCCTCCTATTGTTGGCTTTGGCCCAGTCACTTCCCTTTTGTGAACCGCAGTTTCTTCATTTGTAAAATACAGATGACCGTTAAAGCTCTCCCATCTCCAAATCTGCACTCCTAAGAGTCCTGTTTCTTGACATTTAGGTAGGCTCATTGATACATAGAATGTTAGCTCTGTAAGGAATCCAAAACCAGAATGTTAGAGCTGAAAGGGATGGAATATATACTCTTCTTGGAGTGGCGAAGAATTAGAAACTGGGGGGGGGGGATGTCCATCAAATTAGAGATCGACTACTTCCTAAAAAGATGGGATTAGACTAGGAGGTGAGAGAGAGAGAGAGATAGAGAAGACCTAAAAATAAAATTTATAAATAAAATAAAAACAAGGAGATGAAATAGATTATCTAAAGTTTCAGCTTTGACATTCTAGGATTCTACAATAAATAATCTAAACATAAAACAAATATTTGAAGGTATAAGTAAGACTACAGAAGAGGTACCTGCTATGGAAAGCCATAACAGATTTTTCAATGTGGCAAGAACTCTTAGATAGACATAATAGAGAGAGATCAATGAGAAGGAACAGAAAGCCCCACTTTCCAGGCCAGAATTACAGACTGACTTACATCTTCCTCATCCACTGCTTTCGTGATGAGGGGCAGGGATTCTGTCTTCTATGACCTCAGCTTCTGGAGAATGGTTTCTTTTATGTGCAGAGGCAAGTTCATTAACAAGATTCAATAAACCTGGGTTTCAGTCCTTGCCACCCTACTCACCTTGCTATAAGACCTTAGGTAAATCACTGTAATTCCTCTTTGTTGCTCATTTGCTTCCTCTACAACATGATGGGCCAATTGTTCTCAGAACGTCATGTCTTCACATCCTATGTTTCCCTGATAGTTTTAGCAGTCCATGGTCTATGTCCAAGTGTAACTGCCTCTGAACTCTACTCCATATCTCCCTTCTCTCATCCCCTTTAATCCCACCTTTGGGAAGAGGGCCAACTGGTCTTCCCGCTCCAACAGGGCTCAGCTGGGGAGGGCCATGGGAATGAAGACAGAGATAGCCAACGGCTTCTGCTCCTCTGGGACATGATTTTGTGGGGCATCCTCAGAAGCCCCTCCCTCATGCCCCCTTGGCCCTGACCTTCCTCACCCATCCTCACAGGTCTATCCTCACCCTGGAGGGCGGTATTTGGAGCTCCTCCCCACCCAGGACTAATTGCCATGGAATGCACACTATGAAAATAAACATGAACTCAAGTGGCCAGCAGTCACTGGAAACCAAAGGGAAGCACTTTCCCAGTCACAGTGTCTGTTCTGCACCAGAACAAAAGTTTGCCTGTGAATTCACCCCCCCCCCCACCCCCTGCTTCCGGAGCCTAGAGGGGCTGGGAAGGATGGGAGACTACCCAATGGACTCTGTTGATGGCCAGAGCTGATCCTCTTCTTGTCTTGCAAAAGGTGGGCCAGGGCCAGGCTGTCACACTTCTCCCCCCTCCCAAGAGAGGGGAAAGGGGCCAAGATGCAAATGGCTTCAGGCGCTCCATCCATACCTTTCACCTGCTCTGTCCCAGAGCTGCTTGGAGGAGGGATGGGTAAGCTTTGAAAACACTCTCAGAGGAGGCTAAAAAGGCTTCATTGTATTTTTGGCCTTTGATAAAAACCAGCTCCTCTTCACTTTAAACATGGAACCAATGTTGGGAAAATAACCCTCAAGAGCAAGAGTAATAGATTCCATGTTAATAACAGAGCAAAAAAACAACGAAGAAACAGAAAAGTGCAAATATAGTGGAAAAGGCACTAAGTTTCAAGTCAGAAGATCTGAATTCAAATTCTGACTGCTATTTACTTTGAATAAAACATTTCATTCTCTGATCTTCAGTTTCCAATCTGCAAAATTAGGATGTACAATATGGCTTGAATCTAAGCCTGAGGCATTTTGCACATGGCTGTATATTCTAAAGGAGATGTGACTCCTGAACAGTGGAGAAACACTGAGTGCAATCTGATTTCCAAGTAAGGGTCAGACTGGGGGCCAGAGCTTCTTCAAAGACAAAGCTCTATAGATCCAGAGAGTCTTCAGAAGAAACCCGTAGAGAGAAAAGCTACAGGCATCTAAAGGAAGCTCAACAAGTGCCTGATTTCCAGCTCACTTCCCTAAAGATTGCTGGAATGTACTTCATTAAGTGAGATCAGCCTTCTCTTTTGGATTCAGTATGAATCATATTTTACCCTCAACTAAAAAAACTCATTTACTTTTTTTAAATATTAACATTCTTTAATATATTCTAATCTCTATAACTCAAATTTCTTTTTGGTGCTTGTTTGGCTAAATGGGTTTACTTCCTATTCACAATTTATGATGGTCTTTTGTGTAGCCAGCATTTGGTAAAAAGAAGCTAAGTTGGGTTATATAAACTAAGGGCTACAGCGAAAGAACTCTAGGAGATGACTATGAACCACTACATAGAATTTCCAATCCCTCTATTTTTGTCCGCCTGCATTTTTTATTTCCTTCACAGGCTAACTGTACACTATTTCAGAGTCCGATTCTTTTTATACAGCAAAATAACTGTGTGGACATGTATACATATATTGTATTTGACTTATACTTTAACATATTTAATATGTATAGGTCAACCTGCCATCTGGGGGAGGGAGTGGGGGAAAGGAGAGGAAAAGTTGGAACAAAAGGTTTTGCAATTGTCAGTGCTGAAAAATTACCTATGCATATATCTTGTAAATAAAAAGCTATAATTAAAATAAAAAATTAAAAAAGAATAATTAGAATAAATGAGATAACACGTATGTCAGTATGTGTGTATATATGCACATACATATACCAATATACATACATAAACACACACAAGAAAAAACATAAACACAGCTATTTTACAAGGAATTTTGGATGAGATGATCTCTAAAGTCCTTTGAAATAATAACTCCTGGGGTCCCACAGATTGCCCAGGATCTCACAGCTAGTTGCAGTCAGTACCAAGATTTGAACCCAAGTGTCATGATCTTAGACCTATCACTCTTCCCATACTTATCCCTGTTGACTGTATAATTGGGCCATTTTGGAAAAAAATTGGATAAGACCAAGATCAGGAGGCCGGAGAATGTATTTCGGCTGGAGGAACGTACAAAGTACAGAAAAAGTTCATTGTGACCACAATCGAATGTCTAAGCAAAGAAAGGCATTCAGGGACTCTCTTTGATCTTTCCAAGCTTCCACCTCCACTCCTTTTTTGCCACCTTCTCACACTGGCACCAGATTACCTAGACTGCCAGTCTGGATCCATCTGAGATAGGTTCAGACCATCCTGTAGGGCAGCATCTTTAACATCTTATGTTTTATATTCTAATACTCTTTAGTCTGAGGACCCTTGCAACTCTAATATTTAATATTTTAAGCTCTCTTCTAGCTTTAACATTCTGTAACTCTATGTATAAGGTCACCAGGCATATATATATATATATATATATATATATTAAAATTTAAATAATTTCCCCCTGTTATATATAAAGATAATTTTAACCTTTTTTATTTTTTTTAAATTTTTATTTTTAAAAATTTGAGTTCCAAATTTTCTCTCTCTCCCCTTCACTCCATCCTCCTTGAGACAGTAAGCAATATGATATAGGTTATAGGTGTCCAATCACAGGCATATATTTTTCTAATAGTCAGCTGAGTTTGAACCCAGCTGGTTTCAGGAAAGATGTCCCTCACAGCAAAGATCAGGTGCTCTATGAATGGTCATAGTTAGGCAGAGAATGCTACTGGTAACTGGATTTCCACAATGACATTCTTGGGGATGCAAATCCCTGGCGCTTTTTTCAAGCAGTCACTAAAATTGCACGTCTCTCTGAGTTGCATTCAGGCATTTAGGATGAGGTAGGGGTGGGTCACTATTTTTCTTTCCTTGCTTTAGGGTCAGTCCCCTTAATTAGCAGACAAACCAGTCGGCTAAAGCAGGTGGAGACCTGATAATGCAGAAATATGTGGCTGGTGACCTTTCTCATATAAGTACAGGCCCCAGAGGAGACTTCTGAGCTCAGATCAGAGAATGCCAAAGCCAGAAGGAAACCAAGGCTGTGGAATGAGAATATGGAACACAGAAGGTTGGAGATCGCAGTAGATAACCTGGTCCAGCCAAGATGATGGGTGAGGAAATGAGCCTCGGGGAGGCTGTGACTTGATAAAGATCATAAGGTGAGCTACTGCTGCAAACATATGACTTAAACTCAAGTCCCACTACAGGGGTTTTTATCAAGGCCACAGGGCACATATCCCTACAGGATGAGTGATACCTGACACTTGGGCAAACATGAAGGATGGAGAGGTTCTCTCTCCTATTCTTTACTTTCCCTTTTTTCTGTTTCTTTTTCTCCCTTTCTTTCTGCTCTTCCTCATACTGAAAAGGACAAAGCAAAATCTATTCCTTTGGATGATGTAATTTTTTTATTTCCCTGGGTGAAAGCCAGAAATGGCTTGAAAGATTATGCAATCAAGGGTAAAGGCACAGTGTGGAGCCTGATGGCCTACTAAATATTTTTATTAAACCGTTTGTAGTGTTAGCTTTAATCTCGACTTTATAATTATTTCATGTTAAACATTACAATGACTGATAAAAATCAATCAAATCTATAAATATATACTTGGATTTAAATTTCCTTTTATTTTAAAGCATGGATTGGGAGTCTCCAGCCCTAAGCATGAGCCCCAGAAGAACTCCTAATTACCTGTGATCTTGGGTAAATCACTTTACTTTTTCAGTTAAACATTTCAGTTTCCTTATCTGTGAAATGAAGGGATTGGACTAGATGTTTCTATTTTGTGTCTCACATTTTAACATGTTCCATGATTTAAAGTCCCTTTTGGCTCCAAAAAAAATCTATGATTACAAATCCAAGTATTTGTGCCTAATGCCTCCATATCCACCTACATTTGGTCATTGTTCATGAACAATAGGGGGAGTGTTAAGGAGTAAAAAATTTGAAATTATTTCTGTTTAGGTAAATGTTTAAGGTTTTCCACATAGGGGAAATTCAGGTTAAAATTACAATTCATTCAACGTTCTTTCATCTTTCTGGTCCACTGACAAATTCTTATCTATTAAATGCTTTTCATACTGGGTACTGCCTCTATTACGGTCATCCTCTGATACCTATGAGTGTGATCAATGGAGTTGAGTCCATCCATCATTCGACGGAATCATCATTATCCAAAAATGGAAAAGATTGCTTAATGAGCTGGTGAGTTTATTCCAGGGTACCAGACTTAGAGAAGTTACCAGGGTCCATGTGCTATCACCAGAAGAGACACAAGTTTCACTTAGGAAAACAAAAATGGACCCACATGTGCAAAAAATGTTTGTGGCAGCCCTTTTTGTAATAGCAAAGAACTGGAAACTGAGTGGATGCCCTTCGGTTGGGAAATGGCTGAATAAGTTATGGTGTATGAGTGTTATGGAATATTATTGTTCTATAAGAAATGATCAGCAGGCTGATTTCAGAAAGGCCTGGAAAGACTTACATGAACTGAAGTTAAGTGAAGTGAGTAGAACCAACAGAACATTGTGTGACTTTAGGCCAAATACTCCACAACAAGATTATGTGATGATCAATTCTGATGGATGTGGCTCTTTTCAACAATGAGATTATTCAGACCAATTCCAATAGCCGTATGATGGAGAGATCTCTGGATCTGCATCCAGAGAAAGTACTGTGGGACTGAACATGGATCACAACATGGTATTTTCAGCTTTGTTGTTTGGTTGCTTTTTGTTTTCTTTCTCTCTTTCTTTTCCTTTTTAATCTGATTTTTCTTGTGCTACATGATAATTCTGGAAATGTGTATAGAAGAATTGCACATGTTTAACATATATTGGATTACTTGCTATCTAGGGGAGGGGGTGGGGGAAAGGGAGGGAGAAAGATATGGAACACAAGGTTTTGCAAGGGTGAATGTTGAAAATTATCTTTGCATCTTTTAGGGAAAATGAAAAGGCAAGGATGTAAGAAAGGAATCCAGTGTGGCAATCTGGCAGAGAAAGTCTCGAGTCAGGAGGAATGAGACATGGTAGCATCCTTAAAATGATGGTTCTGGAAGGGACCACCCAATAAGGAGAGACTTCAGGATCTGAGGGCACTTCTACCGTGAAAAGTCCGGGTTTAAAGCGAATGTCCAGATGGCAGAGGTTTCTGTGGCTTGGACAAGAATGTCCTCAAGATCAGAGGTGTGACCTGGAGGTTAATGAAGATCTCCTGGGATGGAGCAGAATGACTGGAGAGTAAAAGAGATAAGCATGGCTTCTTCTCTTCCACCCCAACAGCAGCACCCCAGGGAGCTCCCTCTGTCATAAAATCAACAGCTGGACCTCTGCAAAAGGAAGACGCTAATGATTGAAGCGTCTATGCTCCCCTCTCCCCTGGCCCCAGCTTGGAGGAGGGCCTAGCTTTTCAGCTTGGAGGGGAAGTGGGAAGAGAGGGGGAACTCCAGCCTTAACCCCAGGAGAAGGGAGGAGATGGCCCGGAGGAGAGAGGCCCTGGCCAATGAAAGGGAGAAGGTGCTTCATGTTTAGTTAGCCTGCTGGGAGAGCCCAGGGAGGAAGGAAGGAAGGAAGGAGGGGAAAGTGGGCCAGCTGGCACAGCTGCCTTTAGCCGTGACCCCTGTTATGTGGCTCTCTCCTGAATCTTTTATCCCTCCACCCTCAAGCCAAGCAGCTGTTCCCTTAAGAGCATAAAAAGTCAGATCGGGAAGAGAAACCTTCCAACATAGTGTTAGACTATAGACTGTTTGGACTGGAAGGGACCTCAGAACATGAAGTGTGAGAGTTTCTGAAGAGCTCTTAGAACATAATGTGTTAGAACCCTTGAGATTCAAGCTAAGAAAAACAGCCCCATGAAATATCCATGCTGGCACACAGAATGTTCAGAAGCAGAACATAGCATGTTCACTCTGGAAATGACACAGATTCGTGGGGGAAAGCCCGGTGATTCCATTACAGACACAGCTATCGACCCACTCTGCTTCTCTGACTGCAAATCCATGGCTCTTTCTGGCTGTCTGCAGGGACTGGACCAGAGAAAACAGGGCCGTTCTGACCTCCCAATGCCCCTCTGTGCTTGGCATCCCGACTGCCTGGCTCCTGTCCTCCCTCCTGCAAAGGGAGAGCCAGGAGAGGCAAAGAGCAGAGGGGCCGGGAGCTGCTGAGGTGCCCTTGTTTATTTATTCCCAAGTTACTTTCCTGAACTCCCTGCCTCCTGCTCTCCTTCCCTCCCTTTCCCCTGCTTCCTCTGCCATATTCCTGGCCAACTGAATCACCTCCTTCCCAAGGGCTGGCAGCCGGCAGCCTGAGCTGGTGCCCACTGTTAACTCCTTCTGGGGTGGGGTCTCAGAAATTGTGCGAACTTCAGCCCGACTTTCCTGAGACATTTCCTGGTGCCAGAATCAGGGGCTTGCCACGTGGACTCAAGATGAGTGATCTTCTGTTAGCGAAATTGTCCCGTCTGTCCCAGGGAATTCCTCCCTCTGCCAGTGCGATTGACCCCTGCTGCAGTTTGGAGATTGTCGGGCCCCAAGTCGCATCCTTACTGTCCATGCCAGAAACAGGGCTGGGGCTCAGACGCGGGACCGCCAGCTCTCCCTGCACACCGTCCCACAACGCTTCTCACGTTCCAAGGGTGAAGAGTTTAACGTTATACAACATCTATGACTGATGTCACTTCCAAGATAACTTCCTTCAAGGGCCCAGAAGATTAATGCCAGGTGACAGATAAAACAGGGACACATTCTCATCAAATGGGGTCACTGCCCTCATCAGTGATGTTTGACTTAAAGTCTAACCTGAAAAAAAGGGCTCCCCATGAATGGCGAGGCTTTGTAAATGCTTCTGTTGGCAGACCGGCATTATATCAAGAGAGACAGCCTGGCACCGTGGCACGGTAGCTCAGGCTCTGGCCTTCGAGCCAGCAAGACCAGGATTCAAGTTCTACATTTGATATAATAAGCTATTTGATTCTGAAGAAGTGCCTTAATATTTCAGGGACTTTCAAAAACTGTAAGTAGCAAAACAGTTGCTACTCTGCATTGGTAAATGAATAAAGTCCAAGTCCAGAACAGAAAAAAAAATAATATTAATTACACAGAATATTGTAAAAAAAAAAAAAAACCCTGCAGCAATACAAAAATGATTAGTTTTAACAATACTATGGATGGAAAAATGCATATTGTTGAAACTGTGACAAGCAGGTAAAAAGGGTATACATATATCCCTCTGAATTAATTTCCCTGAAACAAAACCCTATCTTATTGTAACTCATGCTCTGAACCTATTATCCCAAAACTCACTAACACCAGAAGATTGGGTCTATTGAACAAGACTGGTTACCTCTCTCCTTAGGGAGTTAAGGGACCCTGAGGGCTCATGGGTTAGCTTTCTAATTATTTAGTTCATGAGCCCCCACAAGGATGCTCTTCCACATGGTTCTAATTTATACAAACTTATCAACCAGATATAACTTTCAGAAAGGTAATATTTACTAAGGTATTTTGGTAAGAACAATTGGTACAAAACTTTACACCCACCCCCCCCAAAAAAAAAGTTTGTGACTTACTATCCCACCAGTATATACAAATTATATATTTGTATTTGTAGATTGAAGTTTAAAGAGTGCATGTAACAAAGGAGTAATTTATAGCACCTAATTTCTGGAAGTCCTTTCTTCTCCTTTGTGAGGGTACTCATGAAGTTCTCCTGGAGCATGTTTCTATTTGGCTCCTGGTAGAGTTTTGAAGCTACCCTGCCTCCATATATCTAGTATGTCTTCAGCTTCTAACGCAGACATTGCGACCAGCTACTGCTCTCTAGGGAAACTAGTAGTACTAATGATAAATACAGATCCTCTCATCTTTCAAAGTTCCTAAGACCATTCTTTGATCCAGGTAGGTTTGGTGGTAGTGATAGCATGGTGTATGAGACCAAAGCTTATATCCTTCCCTCTCCTTGGCAGAACTCCTTACTCTCCACTGGAATCTCTTGAACTTTAAATTGGTCTATTTGGCTGCAAAAACAAACAAAATCAACAAATGAGCAAACAAAATCTATAGGTACGGCCTGTTTTCTCCTCTAAATTTCAACATGCTTCCTTTAGGGCTTTCACTTCCAATTTGGTTGGAGACTTTTTTGAGCTTAGTTAAAATAACTTTCATTGATTGATTATTTGATTCAATTGAGATATCTAAGCCATGTTCACAACTTGCTCATATCTTTGATTGATTTATTCAATCCTGAAATCTAAGATCTCTGAAATTATTGAGGTAGGGGCATGGGCAATTCCTCTTCTGTTTTAAATACTAATATTCATCGTGTTGTTGTATGGGTTTTGAGGTCTACAATCTCCCAAAATCAAAGGTGGAGATCACTGAAAAGACAATGGAGAGCCACATGATGGATGAGAATACACTACAACACAGTACAAATAAGAAATTGTGTAGTAAATGATGCTATCGGATCCAAGTTTATTTATATGCATCTGGGAGGTGCATATATATCTTACCAAGACAGTCTTGTGAAATCCAATGCGCTCTCTCTCTCCCTCTCTCTCTCTCTCTTTCTCCCCTTCCCCTCTCCTTCCCTTTCTTTATCTCCCTCTCCCTCCTCTTTTCATTCTCCTCCTCTGTTTCTCTTTTCACTCCTCCTCCTTCTCTGTTTTTTTCTCCCTCTCTTTCTGTGTGTGTCACACACACACACACACACACACACACACACACACACACACTAAAGTTGGACAATGAACTAGACCTGTGATTGAAAAGGAAGAGAGGAGCAGACTGGGTTGTATTGGAGAAAGTCTTGCAGGTTTTCCCATCGTTCAGTGATTCTGAACTTCTCCCTGCAGCAAAAACCTGTCTCTTTAACACTGATATCTTCCTGGAGATGTTACTCCACATCACAAAACCCCATCTCAGAAGATTCATAATTGCAGGTTACCCAAGGGCAAATGGAAGACACCTGGTGGGTATAAACAGGCCGCAGCCTGTTCCTAACAATGACTTACACCTGAAGAATTATGCTTTTAAAAAATCTCCACAGCTGACCAGAACGGGAGGCGGGCCTGTCATGTAACAAAAATGAGGGATAATGAGTGGACAGACCAAGACCTACACTGAGTGTTTGGAAAGTCCAGAAGAAGGCCTCTATGTGGTGAATGGACCATCTATGGCAGACTCACAGAAAGATGAGATATTATCTGTAAGTGTTTAGCCCGGTGCTCGGCACATAAGGGGTACTAAATAAGTACTTCATAAAAAAAAAAAAGATTCAGACAATAATTTCTTGGAAAAGAGGGCATGAGTGGCTTGAGATTTGTGCTGAAAAGGAGAGAAGAAGTGGTACCCGCATCAATGACAGCATGAATCCATTAGAGTGACAATCGATTAGACTATATTGAATGTAACCTTGTCCAAGAAAGGAAGAGGGTGTGCTCTGTGATCTCCCAAGATCTTGACTGGCTTTGACATTTAAATGTGCATAAAAAAGAAGGGAGGGAGCTACTTGTCTTCCTATCCCTACAAGGTCTGAAGACTGCTTTTTCCTTGTTCAACCCAACTTAATGATCTGTGTCTGAAAATTGCCCCCAAGGTTATGTTAGCTTTTCCAAGAGTATGGCAGGATTTCTTATAAATTTGGTAAATACAAGAACTAGGACAAGATGCTGAAAACAAAAGAATGGGGGTACTTGCATTTGAAATCTGACTCAAAGGATTACCATCTCTGTAATGTTTGTAAAATAGGAATTGTGCATTTTACCCCCACCTGCCTTGCAGGGCTGTTGTTAGGAAAGCATTTTATAAACTACAAGGCACCATAATATAGTTTGATTGTAAGAGCAAAGAATTCAGAGCAAGGACAACCAGGTTCAAGTCCAGATTCTGCTACTCATAACCCTGTGACCTTGGAGAAATGTCTTCTCTCTCTTTCAGTCTCAGGTTTTCTTCTGTAAAATATCCAGGGGCGGGGAGGAGATTGAGAAGGGGAGGGATTGGACTAGATGATCTAGCAGCTTAACATTCTATGTTCTGAGGTTCCCTTATTGGTCTGAGAGTGAAACATGAGACATTATTAATATTTTCCTATTTGCCTCCAAACTTAGAGAATCCCATGGATGGATAACAGGGAACAGTTAATTTCTGATCCTATCCTCTCAATTTCCTCTCACATAAATGATGGATAAATTTGGAACCCATACTGCAGAGAGAAGAATGAATGAGTGAATGAATGAATGAAAAAGAAGACAATGAAAATGCAAATGATAAAATATGCAAAAAATCCTTTATTTATTTCATGTGCCTCAAAACAAGAGAGCAGTAATCAAAGGTCAGGCCCATTTTTATGTTCTGAATACCTTTCCCTGGAATCCACAATTGCACATTAATACAATTGCACAATTTCACAGCCTAGAGATGGATCATTCAATAAAACTGACTGGCAAACAAAACGACACTTTGCTGTTGTAATTATCCAAATGTTCCTCGATTAAACATTCTCAATGCTGAACACTCATAAATAATCTTGTCGGATGGAATATTAATTGGCAGCCCCATGGTTTGAGCTGTATTCCTCGTCTCTGCATGACAACTCAAGCCAGTCCAGCTCAACTCCCATATTGAAGTTTTATTTTCTTCCTCGTTCTTGTCGTTTTTGAAGCCAAACAGAAGACACACATGCATCCTATATAAAGCAGGCCCTAGCCAAAACAAGTGCACATCAAATGCATTTATTTGCACAGACACTCATAAAAACTTAACGAGACACCAGATAATTACAGGAAGGGGCTAACGGCCAGCCCCATGGAGCCCCAATGTTTTGAAGTGTATTTAAGCAAGAGATCAAATAGGATGGGCACTGAGGCCATCATCTCACCTGGTCCTCTCCTCCCCTGGGCAATGGACCCATGGTGTTGGGTCCAATAAACAGGCTTACTTCTCTGGCTGAGTATTCAATTCTTCTAAAATGTCTTTCTGCAACTTATTCTAAATGTCTTAATAGGATTTTTATGACTCTAAATATGGTCTTTGGCTGTCTCTTTGTTCTTTTTGCACACATCTTCGTTGGAGAAGCCCTTGATTTCAGCCTTCAGTTTCTAAAGCTTGAGTCCCATCGCTTTGACAGGAAGACTGCCTCTTCTCACCAGCCCTTGCTTTTAAAAATCATATAAAAGGACGACATGAAAGCCCTAGCTGTCCACTTCAGTGCAGTGGCCTGAAGGATAAAGTGATTTTCACCAGAGCCCACAATTATCTATGACTTCAAGCTGCTAGCCCCGGCTTGGAAAGACCTATTTCTGTGAATTTGAAAAGTTTGGGGAGCCAGAGGCAGGACAGGGTGGGAGTGGGGTTGGGATAGTTGTTGTTACAGTTGTATGGAGGAAGGTTTGTCAAGAATCAGGAGGTCCTTCAAGAACTGCTCCTTTAGGTTTTTAAATGAAGCCTCCAAAGTGTGATTCTGGAAACTGTCTCTAGCCAGGAAAGCTGAATCTGAGAGCTTAAAAGTGAGTTCTCTCAGCCATTTTTTTCATAAGAACGAAAGAGGAGGAGAAGGCCATAGCTTGTCTCAGGATCCTGGTGCATCTGTGTTCTTCCTGTGTATGAGACCTAATTCAATTCAGCAAGCATTTAGTTACCTAGTATGAGCAAGAAATTGTTGAGGTACTGGAAACATAATGAAAAAATATATAGTCCCTGCCCTCAAGGAGCTTACATTCTACTGGGAGTAAGGGGTGGGGATACAATATGTACATGTAAATGCAAAATTTATGCAAAGTAAATATAAAGTAATTTGGGGGCAATGTGAACAACTAGGGAAATTTTTTTTTTAAAGACCTCTTGTAGGAGGTGGCATCCCAGCTAAGTCCTGGAGAAAAATGGGCATTCCAAGAAATGAGGAGGGAAAACATTCCAAAGGAGAATACTTTGTGCAGCTAGGTGAAGAAGCAGATAGATCACTGGACTTGAGATAAGGAAAATTAAGTTCAAATACTGCTTTAGACACTGTGAGCCTGGACCAATCTTTTGCCTTAGATCAGACTCAATTTCCTCACCTATGAAATGGGGATAATCTTTTACCTATCTCTCAGGGTTCTCTGTGAGGATCAGATGAGATAATAAGTGCAAACCTTAAAAACACTATATAAATGTTAATATTATTTGGACAAAGTTCTCTTTTCTGGGTCTCAATTTCCTTATCAATGACCTCTAAAGTCCTTTCCAGTTCTGCATCTGATTCCCTAACAAATGAATTCTGGCTCCATCAGTTAATGGAATTGTGATCGTGGGCAAGTCTCCTTTCTCTGAACCTCAAGGGTTGAGCTAGATGATCTTAAAGGTCCTTTCCAGACTGATTATTCTAGGGCTCTATGACTCTAGGAATGGCATGTCTCAATACTAGGGTTATCAAGAGTCCTCTCAGGAAGGGATAGGTCATTGGTGCTGGTCATCAGCATCTCTCGAGGTGATGGGGGTGGTATATATATATGTGTGTGTGTGTGTGTGTGTGTGTGTGTGTGTGTATACATACACACACATATATTTAAGACAGCATGGCTTAGTAGAGACAGTACTAAAATGTGAATCAGAAGAGATGTGTCCTAGTCCCAGCTATAACACTAATTAGCTGTGTAACTGTGGGCAAGTCATTCCCACTTTGTGCCTCAGTTTTCCTATCTGTAAAATGAAAAAAGTGAGACT